>NW_028318478.1:10515000-10695833 GCF_062004578.1 Staurois parvus
CTAATTCCACAATGCCCGCCCTGCACGTACAGCGACTGACGGGGGTAATTCCACAATGCCCACCCTGCACGCACAGCGACTGACGGGGGTAATTCCACAATGCCCACCCTGCACGTACAGCGACTGACGGGGGTAATTCCACAATGCCCACCCTGCACGCACAGCGACTGACGGGGGTAATTCCACAATGCCCACCCTGCACGCACAGCGACTGACGGGGCTAATTCCACAATGCCCACCCTGCACGCACAGCGACTGACGGGGCTAATTCCACAATGCCCACCCTGCACGTACAGCGACTGACGGGGGTAATTCCACAATGCCCACCCTGCACGTACAGCGACTGACGGGGCTAATTCCACAATGCCCACCCTGCACGTACAGCGACTGACGGGGCTAATTCCACAATGCCCACCCTGCACGTACAGCGACTGACGGGGGTAATTCCACAATGCCCACCCTGCACGCACAGCGACTGACGGGGGTAATTCCACAATGCCCACCCTGCACGCACAGCGACTGACGGGGGTAATTCCACAATGCCCACCCTGCACGTACAGCGACTGACGGGGGTAATTCCACAATGCCCACCCTGCACGTACAGCGACTGACGGGGGTAATTCCACAATGCTCACCCTGCACGCACAGCGACTGACGGGGGTAATTCCACAATGCCCACCCTGCACGCACAGCGACTGACGGGGGTAATTCCACAATGCCCACCCTGCACGCACAGCGACTGACGGGGGTAATTCCTCAATGCCCACCCTGCACGCACAGCGACTGACGGGGGTAATTCCACAATGTCCACCCTGCACGTACAGAAACTGACGGGGGTAATTCCACAATGCCCACCCTGCACGTACGACTGATGGGGGTAATTCCACAATGCCCACCCTGCACGCACAGCGACTGACGGGGGTAATTCCTCAATACCCACCCTGCACGTACAGCGACTGACGGGGGTAATTCCACAATGCCCACCCTGCACGTAAAGCGACTAACGGGGCTAATTCCACAATGCCCACCCTGCACGTACAGCGACTGACGGGGGTAATTCCACAATGCCCACCCTGCACGTGCAGCGACTGACGGGGGTAATTCCACAATGCCCACCCTGCACATACAGCGACTGATGGGGGTAATTCCACAACTGCATTTTAAGCTCAAAATAGCCATGGCTACAATTTTATTTTACGCTGGCCATACAGTATACAATTTTCTTGTACATTTTTCCTTTAGAATTACCAAAGCCATAGACTATGAGGTCAAACTTGAACACTTTCCATTTGTGTGCAATCAGGCAGGCCCTTGCGCTGCATAGTTGAAGGTCAAGCTAAAGGAAATTGAATAAGAAAATTGTATCATGTATGGCCAGCTTTATATTATTATACTAGAATATTAAATATATCCCGCGCCACCTAAATTATATATATATATGTGTTTATAAATATACCAATGTGCTAAACAAATCAACATAAAATTAACAACCAATAATAAATCCTGTGATAAGGGTAGCTGCAAAGAAATAAAGTGTTCCCATAATAAATATAGTCATCCAAAAAGTGTAATGTTGCGCCTCCTTCTGATTATATATACTGTGCAAAAAAGCTCATCACCAAAAATAATGAATATTCAATAACATGAAAACCTTTTCAATAAAAAGTCAAAACCAAATGTCATATAGGGGTTTATTTACTAAAGCTGGAGAGTCCAAAATCAGACTCCCTTCTGCAGAGAAACCAATCAGCTTCTAACCTCAGCTTGTTCAATGAAGCTTTGGCAATGAAACCTGGAAGCTGATTGGTTTCTATGCAGAAGTGAGTCTGATTTTGCACTCTCCAGCTTTAGTAAATAAACCCCATAATGTCCACAGTTCATACATAGTGCTTTCTGTGTATCTTCCGAAATAACCGCTAGGTGGAACCAGGGCGCTAGGAGAACCGGAAGTGACGCGGGAGCCGCTGCCGCGCCGTCTATGTTTATGCCTGTTCAGCTCTTTTATAATGTGAGTGCAGCTTTGTTGTTTAATATATCACAAATATTTTATTTACTACACTATGGGGATACTCTTTTATGTGTGTGCATACCCCAGGACGGGGAGCTTAATTTTAAAGGGCCAAGAATTAAACGGTTCCCCGCCTCCCTATAGCAGAACTACTGCTATAGGGCAGCAGGGCTGGGCAAAATCACATATATATATCTAGATATATATATATAAATATATCTATATATATATATATATATATATATATATATATATATATATATATCTATGATATATATAGATATATCTATGATATATATAGATATATCTATGATATATATAGATATATCTATATATATATATATATATGTGATTTTGGATTTCTGGGAAGGGGGGTGTGTGTGCCGTCCTACCTGCGCCACCATTGGCAGCTACAGATTGCCGGGTAACAGTGAAAGGGGAGAGATCTGTGTGTAAACAACACAGATCTCTCCCCTGGCAGCACTGACATAGCAGAGCAATACAAATCAGCATGTTTCCCTAGTAAAACACACACAGCACATATAGAAAACAGCACACAGTTAACCCTTTGATCGCCCACGATGTTAACCCCTTCCTGCCCAGTGTCATTAGTATAGTGTCAGTACTTTTTATTAGCACTATTCACTGTATTGGTGTCACTGGGGATGTTAGTGACAATTACTCAGTTCCCCACCAGTGTCAGAATGCCCACTGCAGTCCCACAATAAGTTGCTGATCGCCGCCATAACTAATATATTAAAAAACAAAATTCCATCCAGTATATACTGCCATTTGTAGACGCTATAACTTTCACGTAAACCACTTAATTTACATATATTGGGATTTTTTTATTAGCAAAGATGTAGCAGAATACATTTTGGCCTAAATTTATGATGAAATTTGTTCTTTTTTTTTTGACTGGATATGTTTGATAGCAAAAAGTCAAAAATATAGTTTTTTTTTTTCCAAAATTGCTGGTCTTTTGTTGTTTATAGCGCAAAAAATAAAAAATGCACACGTGATTAAATATCACCGAAAAAAAGCTCCATTTGTGGAAAAGACATAAATTTCATTTGGTTGCAGCATTGCATGACCGCGCAATTCTCAGTTAAAGTAACCCAGCGCCGTATCGCAAAAATTGGCCTGGTCAGGAAGGGGGGTAAATCCTCTGGAGGGCGAGTGGTTAAAGTGCACCATTAATTGACCTTGGGACGGAAAACCAAAAGTGATGGGAGCCCATAAGGAGGAGAGGAGCTGATCCAAGGATCTCAGTAAAGGGAAACAAGAGCTTCTTATTATTATACAGGATTTATGACCTGTAAGAGGACAGGTCTAAGAGTGAAGGACAGGTCTAAGAGTGGAGGACAGGTCTAAGAGTGGAGGACAGGTCTAAGAGTGGAGGTGAGTGCAGAATTGAAAGGTGGTGGGTACACGGTGTGCATGTTTATAGCAACACAGGAGATGGTACACGGTTATTTCGGAAGATAAACAGAAATCACTATTTATGAACTGTGGACATTATATGATACTTGGTTTTGATTTTGTATTGAAAAGGTTTTCATATTATTTAAAATGAATTTCATTGGTTATTTATGATGATGAGCTTTTTTGCACAGTATATGCAGTATATATAATCACAGGGAGGCGCAACATTACACTTTTTGGATTACTATTACACTATTGGCTGATATCCATCAAGCAAATCTACACACACATTTCTTTCTATGTAAATGAAGTTGAGTGTGGTGTTTCTCTGTCCCCTTTGTCAAGGATGTAACCATATTTGACAGTTTGCATAAAGGAAGTGTTAAATGTCAAATAAACATGTTACTGCTGTCACATAGGGACACTCACTACATTTATTTACAGAGATATCCTACTCTATATAACACACTGAGAATACAGTAGACAGGAAAGGTTTTTCTTTGAACCTTTCATACCCAAAGATGAAATAAAATATGAACCTCTATTTCTGAATACCATGAATGCCAAGAACAATGGGATGCACTAACATGCTGATTCAGACTTTCAGCCCGCTAATCTCAGTATATACAGCGATGGTGATCAATAACAAAAAGTAATAATTTGCACATTGGTATCTACTGATCTAATTACACTGAACTGCTCATAGCTGAATTCTCATTGGCTATTATGGGGAAGAAATAAGCCTGTCCTTGAACTGGTCACTATAGTGTTGGAATCTACAATGATCCTTAACCCCTTCACGCCTAAGGGTAAAACAAATCTAAAAAATATATTTTTTTAATGTAGCTGTGTGTTTCTTGTTACTACCATAACCTACCATCAAAGAGCAAGCCAAAATACATTTTCCAGCTCTTGACGATCACAGCGCAGGGGAGGACTGACAACTCATGGGGCCCCCGGGCAATAGGGGATCATGGGGCCCCTATGTCCTTGACCACATTGAAAGCACACCCAAAAAAGCCTATAAAAGGTACCAGGGGCATTTCATGGGGCCCCCTACTGACCCTGGGCCCTCTGGCAGTGCCAAGTGCTCTAATGGTCAGTCCGCCGCTGTCACAGCGATACCATGTATGTGTATGTTATTTGTTGTTTGTATCCGTAGTACAGCCCAGAAACAATAGTGCACATTTTGTTTTGTTGGGGGTTTTTTACCTAAAACACACTGACACTAACTGATACCAATTTTTTTTTAATCCTGACCTTTGACCATGACCTTTTGACTTTGACCTTTGACCCTGACCTTGACCTAAACACTTACCCTGCAATTGAACTAGATCAAACCTTGATCTAGGTATTTTTTCTTTATTTTTTACTTTATTTTATAATATTTATTTATTTATCTTTACTTTTTCTTTTCTTTTTTTTTACAAACATTTTTTTCCCTCTATGCCAGCAGTTAGAGAGATACAATGTATCTGTCTCCTCCATTCATAGAGAGAGAAAAAAAACAAGGGGGCCGGGCTGTACAGTGACTGAGCACTGTGATAGCCAATCAGAGGCTATACAGCGATCATGTGATCTGGAATCGGAAGTCCCGGTCCCAATCTTTAGAATTGGACCCGGGGCTCTCAGTGACACCTCGGTCTTTGTGCTGGGAGCACGCTGTGCAAATATGCGGACCCACGAAAAAGAGCCCAGATCTGTGAGGTCGTATATTTGTGTAACGTCGGCTTCAAGGGGTTAAAGAATATGTAAGCCCAGCATGTCATATTCCTGTAAAGTGTTTGCTGTACCATGTACATGTATGAAAAATATCCTGTTCTCTTTGTATTGCTTCCTTTGTGTGTAATCCCTGGTGTTCCTGCTAGTCCATCTGCTTTCCCATTATAAAACTGACTACACTAGGCATGAGAGCACAGCGCTGTCAGTTCCCTAGCTGTGCTGGGAAGTCAGTCTGCTTCCCTCCACCGATCAGACGATCAGACTTCTGTTGAGCCCCCCCTGCACAGCCTTTTACTAAGAAGTTCAGTGTACTTCTGTTTCTCTTCCCCACCTCTCTGTGCTGCTGAGAACACAGGGTATGTGATCACTAATAAAAAAGGGGGGAAAAAGGTATTTATAATGTTTTGAGGGTGAGGGCTTACATATACTTTAATTGATGGTGACAGTTGTATACACACAGTACATTCTCTTTGGCCTCGCTGACACTTGAGCAGTCTGAAGAGGAATTTGAAGCTTCGCAAGAAGGGCTTCAACACTCAACAGTAGGATTTCTATTATATGCAATGGTGCTCGTTTGCACCTGAGTGTATTGTCACTTGAAGCTTGTATCTGTTACATGGGCACCTTCTAGGACAGATGTCATATTTTTCAAGTGTTTTTACAAAGTGCCTTAAAGCTATCCTCAATTTTTCAGTATGAGATACTAAACCCAGGACTCTGCATTCACACTATCTGGTCTCCCACAGTACACACAATATGGAATAGCAATTATTTTAGTAAATATACACACAGCCATGCAAAGCAGTGTGCAGGAGCTGACAGGGAGGAGAACTGTAATGTTTTCAAACAGTCCCCCCCCCCATCCGGAGATGCTCGGCAATCACTGGGCGCGTGTGAGTAATCAGTGGCCGGGTCCCGGTGATTGACAGCTGAGGTCGCGAATGGCGGTGCAGATAGGCCGCGTGCCCCCTATCCGGGACTGCAAAATCATATATATATACGTGATTTTGTGCACTGGTGCTGCTCTGTAGCAGTACTTCTGCTATAGGGCAGATGGGAAGCGGTTAAAGCCTGATGTATGTTTATAGAAGTATTCCCTGCAGAAGCTGATCCTCCTGTCCCATGAGACTAACGCGTTTCACTTCATCTACGAATACGCTCTGGGTGGAGTGAAACACATTAGGGCTTTTGGGTCAGGTGGATCAGCTTGTGCATTGAAAGCTTCAATAAACACACAAGAGGCTTGTAATGGAGAGCACCTTCCTTTTTCTTGTTGGGAATTCCCATACAATACAAACAGCCAGAAAACCCTCACCTCAATCCTCCAGTATGAGATTCTCTGAAGATACAATTCACAGACAGGAAGCAATCCTGATTCATTGTTAGTATGGGAATGATGAGATCGTGAGCAGCAATTTTCTTTCCAGGAGAAGAAGCCCCCCCTGCTTTGTATGTCTTTCCTGGATATCATCATGTAGGAAAATGCTTGGAAGGTTTTCAGGTATACTGCGTGACAACCTTATACCTTGTAAGGTTTGGCTTACTTATCAATGATCAGAAAGATCAGACGGTGATTGGAAAGTACCCAGGGGCAGACTGACCATTTGGAAACTCGGGCAATGCCCGAGGGCCTGGTCAGTAGGGGGCCCCATGAGATGCCCCTGGTACCTTTTTCATAGGCTTTTTTGAGTTTGGGCAAGGACACAGGGGCCCCATGATCCCCTATTGCCCGGGTGCCCCATGAGTTGTCAGTCCACCTCTGAAAGTACCACAGGCATTGCAGCACTGCCTTTTAAACACTAAGCACACCAAAACAGACATTGCCATTTTCTTATAAACAACCTGACATCCTCTAACTTTTATTGACCCCACCATGGAGATGTTCCTGCGAATGGACCGTCTGCTGCCATGACTAATGCTAAGTCGACTCGGTTCCATTATGGATTCACTGTACTCTAAAGTAAATTAACATGTGGACAGTCCAGAGGCAAACAACCTTGTAATGACCTTGGAGGAGAGCAGAAACTGGAGCTTTTGTTATGTAGAGCTCAAAAAATTGACAGTTGAGTTAACCCGAAATGTCAGGTTTGGGTGGGCAGCCTTGCAGCCTGTGTACATGAGTGTTTGTGTTTTGTTGCTGACGCTCCTTTGTGAAGCTTTTATTAAGGATCTAGAATTCAAAGTTTGATTTGGATTGTATAGTGCAATGTACTTACATTCAGTGTTGCTTTGGTCAAACACTGCACTGTATTTACAAATGCAGCAGAAATAATTTTTCCATGTTCTATGTTCAATCTACTTTTATTAGTTCACTCAAAGGAATGCAATGTAAATGCATCATAAGTAGTCTACAGCAGTGGTCTCCAAACTGCAGCCCGGGGGCCAGATGCAGCCCTTTGTTTACTTTTGTCCGGCCCTTGGGGCACTGTTCCACCCACAGATACAAGCGACTTTTCCTTCCACTGGTATCAACAATGAGGCATCTTTCCTTCCACTGACACCAACAGTAGGGCATAATTCCTCCAACTGACAAAACAATGGAGCACAATTCCTCCTACTGACAGCAACAATGGGGCACTATTCCTGCCACTGACACCAACAATGGGGCACTATTCCTGCCACTGACACCAACAATGGAGCACTATTCCTGCCACTGACACCAACAATGGGGTACTAGTTGAACGAACATTAAACTAGATGGGTCTGAAAATATCATCGAATTGTTGGTCTTTGCACAGAATTAAGCAGGCAGGTAAAGCGGACTGTCCTCCCTTCCCATCTCTATCACTTAAATGTGTATCCACAAGTGAGCTGTATGTGCGTCTTTAGAGAACCTGCTAATAGACATGCTTACAAGTGACTGGATCATGCTTGTACAATCGATTAAACTGCCTTTATATGTTTAAGGCCATCTTCAAACAGCCTAGCATGCTTTCTTATCCCAATGACATGCTAAAGCCATTTGTGGTTATGCATACCAGTAGCTTTGTGCCTTCAATTTAATAATATTCAGTAAAAGGTTAAAAGGTAGAAAGGCCTCAGGTATGGATAGCAAGGCTCTGACTGCTATGTAACCTGGAAACTGTCCAGAGTATGATATCATTACCTATACAAACACTAGGCAGCATAGCAAACATGCCTCAGACTCCAGTACTATCCCTTCGCCACATGTGAACAATGTCTAAAGGCTGAACCTACACATATGCATTGCCATCTATTTTGCTTCATCTTCTAGTACAAGAAAATCCATGATCTTGAGAAAATCCATTCTTTACAAAAAGTCTGATCTTACCAACCCCTTGCGTAGTAGTGCAAAAGCCCCACGTGTTTTATTATGGGTGTGTTGAACTGCAGTTATCCATTGGCAACCATTCAAATGGAGTCTTTCGAAAACACAAAGCACCCCGTCTAAAATACATATCAACACAATGTGCACCTAACGCATGTATCCTGTTGTGAGTGAGCCCTTAGGGCGACGTATCCAATTAACAGAAGGCAAGAATAACTGGGGATACAAGACAGAAATAACAGGTCAAATAAATGATCCGTATCAGGACACATTAGGAAACCAGTGACCAGGTTTTATCACAATAACAATGTCATTTGCAATGTTTACATAGCGGTTTCTCCAATGCTAGTTCCAGCTAATACAAAGTAAAATGACAACAGAGCATTCCCATAAGGAGTAGTCTACATACACACACAGCATGTTAACTCATTTAATTGCATTAAAAAAACAAGCGCTTTCACCTCCTACTTTGTATCAGCGCATCTACTGCACTGCAGAACTGCAATGATGTCTAGCATTGGTTTCATTAAAATACTGTAGCAGTATGCCTAGGTTATGTACACAGGGGCTTCTGCACTACTGGGATCCTTTAATGCAGTCAGCTGCCTATAAAATAATGGGCCATAGCATAGGCTTTTTAGCAAACATAGCCAATATGAGCTTCAAACATAATATTCTGTTTTCCATTGTAAAGGAACAGAAATTTTCCTGCTCAAGTCTTTTCATGTGGTGTGCTCCATTTAGAAACACTGGGTCCTGAGGGAGATTGGAACATCCATGTACACTTTCTTCCACAGCTAGTTACACCTCTTTTATTGGCCATATAGCCCAGAAACTGGAAGATGCATCTACATGGTGCCAGAATACATGATCAGGTTGTTCAGACAGCGATAGAGATAATATTAGGAAACCTAATTGGAGAGACAAAGTGTGTTGCATGACTTTATATTCATATCCTGACATATTTTATGTCATTTGTGGACTCTGGAAAGTGGAAAGTGACAAATAATATATATGCATCAATTTCCCTTGACGTTACTTTTTCATAAATGCTCTATGCAGTTTTCTCTTAACCAGATTATCACAGCACAAGCTGTGATCCTCCAGTTCCCTGGTGCCCAACCTGTGGCCCAAGGGCCACATGCAGCTCTTTGGTATGTGATGTGTGGCCCTCGGCCAGTTTACTGTCCTTCAGACTTTAGGGGGGCCGGATTGTGCCCAGTGGGAGTAAACAATGCCCAAGCTTTGGTATTACGGGGAGAAATAGTTGGTGTCAGTGGGAGGAATAGTGTCCCATTTTAGTGGTCAGTGGAAGGAATTATGCTCCATTGTTGGTGTGAGTGAAAGGAGTAGTGCCCCATTGTTGGTGTCAGTGGTAGGAATTATGCCTCATTGCTAGTATCAGTGGCAGAAATAATGCCTCAAGGGCCAAAAAAAGGCAGGTAAAGAGCCGCAGTTTGGAGACCACTGCTCTATTAGATCTGCAGTTTATGACAATCCTCTCAAGCATTACATATAAAGAACATTATGGTCAGCCCTTTGGTGATGTCAGGGGTCACATTTCAGGACCCCTTTAGCTCATAAGTTGACAACCACTATTCTAGCTGTATGGAATGTACTCATGAGGCAGATACCTAACAGGTCTCTCTTTGATGGCAGCAATCAGAACCAAAAACACCACATGCATTAGGCTACTGTTGAATCCAGGGACACCCAGGCCACTTGCATATTTAAAAAAGGAATTCAGAGATGCATGTCAAATTTTTTTCTCAGTAAGAGGTTTCCTTTAAAGTGAATCTCTGCGAATAGTTTAATTTTGGATAGAGTGAGAAAAGGTTAGACTACCTTTTTTACTACTGTTTGAGTCTCCATTGGGTGGGGGGATTCACCACTATAGTAGTCCTGGTGACCATGGTCACCGAGAAATAAAGTAATGGGAAATCCAAAATGTTATAGTTGTCATCAGAACAAAAAGTAAGGGGACATTTTCCAACCGGGGCACCTTTACTCTCTATAAAAGTAGAATTCCTCTAACTTTGGGAGATTTCCTCTAACATTATGTTGCATATCTAGGACAGGAAGAAATGGAAAATTCCCTAATGGAAAAAAATTGGCAGCGGTTTTAACTCCTCCCTACTCTATCCAAAACAAACAAAAAGGTTTGGGCTTTGTCATTGGAGTTTAATTTCTAAAGGCAAATAGTGTTCACTTTAAAAGGATGTTGCACTTTGCAAGGTAATAATCTCCAGGGCTTAGTGAATGAGGTTAAACTCCTCCAACTACTATCATCTAATCATCTATTTTTTAGTTTCCTTGCACACTTGCGTAATTTGTACAACGTGAAATTGCGCCACATTCATTAAGCTCTGGGGAAAATTTTCTTGCACTATGCAACCTCCTTTGAAAACTGAACAGCCTGTTTGTCTTTAGTTAATCAACTTCATTATCTCGGAACTCCAGCATATTAAAGAAATGTTGGTCAGCTTTGTCACGTATTTCCATTATGGCAGCCTTGAGCTTTCCAAGACAAACAATGAAACTGACATGGTATACCATTCTATTCGATTGTCTGTGAATAGGAGCGCCAGGTCCTGATTGGAAGGTCTAGCAGTTGCATACATGAAAGTTGTCATGCCTTGTATCTTACACTACCTGATCACAGCTAGGAATGCTTAGATCAGTGCCAGAGAAATCAGCATTACCAGATGTGCGTATATTCATGTGGTGTGTTAATGCATATATTAGCAGATTTCCCCGTACTATCACATGATCTGATGATTGAGGCTTACATATACATCCAAGTCCAACATATGTATAATTAACATTTCACTGCACAGAGATACAGAACATAGGAGTCACCAAGAAGTATCTCATCAAGTTTTTTGTTTTCAAATGGAACGAAACTTAGACCTGTGTCGGAGCATAACAAATCTTACATAAATGTACTCTTGTAATGACATGTCTTAGGAGTATCTTAATTACATAACATGTTGCTTTATTATATGCATTGCTACACCTGTGCTGAGTGACACTTAGCAGGAAATGACTAAGTAGATTTACCATACAATGTCAAAATTGTGCACTGGAGTAATTGAATATGGCTAATGTAATTGCCTATAATTCTGTGACAGAAACTATAGAAAGGTCAGTGATTTCAACGTAAGTTGTAAAATCTGCAGTGTTACCCAGCTCTCATCAGCTGCAAAGCATTTACTGTATAATGTATCATATCCCCATGGACAGCACTGTAATAATTACATCACAGGAGCTTTCAGGAAAAATTCTTCTCTTTCTGATAGTATATTCTTAGTGACTTACTGTAGATATCAACGGCCAGAAAAAACAGAAACACCTACAGTATATTACTACAAACAACTGCTCTGACCCTGATCAGCTGTCATGGCAGTGCCTCGCTAAGGACTCCTTGGCGTGCCAGTACGAAAGTGGACCACACAGACATCTGTGCTTCGTGCAACTCCCCAAGGTTGAGTTTGTTCCAAATAAATAATGTCATATCACTGTAGAGGTACAGCTGGAGTTGGGATTTACAAGTTCACATATTTCCAGTAATTACTAGACCATCCATTCTCAGTCAAGGTTCTGTGAAACCCTAGGGTTCCTTCAGAGGTTGCTAGTGGTTCCTTGACTTCTCATCCAGCAGTATGACGCCAGTGATCTTTTTAGCTGTCTGTAAGGGTGGCAAATTGACCATCAATGTAAGGGGATGTTCTTCCCACTTACCAACAATATAAGGTACATTTTTCACTCTGGTAAGCAATGCCAGGGGCATTCCTCCCACTGACCACAATTATTTAATTTTAGCTAGGCTTCTCTGAAGCCTGAAAATTATTTTAAGGGTTCCTCTGGGGTAAAAGGCTTGAGAAGAGATGCACCAGATAATTGCTGATGGTCCTTGCCCACTGCAAAACATTTTAACAGTCTATCAGGCATATGAGATGTACCCTCTATGGTCTTCTTTCTTTATATTCTGCACAGCCAAAAGTCTGATGCATTATGTGTTCTGTATTGGCTGTTGTATTCCACAAATGTATTGTGATGTTGACTGGTGTATGTTTATTCAGAGCACCACAAGCGGATATAGAGGAGCACCTAGTAAAACATGATAATCTCACTTGGAGATTTGTTTAAATTCTTATTTGAAGAGAAACCTCAGATACAGTCAAAACGTTTCATTGGAATCCCCCTTCTTCAGGGCTTGAGCAATAATATGTAACAGAATCAGGAAGAAATGCATTTTATAGTCTAATTTGGGGCTGGATTAGGGCTGACGAACCTCTAATAGAGAGGACAGTTTTTTACTAGCCACTCCTAAACACATATCCAGGAATTGATCTTCTGATGAGCAGTCCCTGCATCATGACCAGAGATATTAAGGATCATAACAAGGTCCACACAGCTAGTGATATCACAGGTTTACCACCTCCAAGGAGTACACTCTCCCCGTATTTTTGGGTCTACAACCCTACCTTTTAAATATTGGATCTTATGATTAGGAGTTGTTCTGATCCATTCATTGTACACTTTATGCATGTGCTAATTATCATGTGTTGCATTGAGCAAGTCCACACATTTTCAGTGGATCCTCAACCCATATAAATAGGCCAAAAAAATTACCTGTATCATTTTTTTCCAGCACACCACAAGCTGAGCTTCCGTACTTCATGAATGCATGTCAGGATACCATTGAAAATAAATGGCAATGCATCATATATGCATGCATAGCATGATGAGCATGTTAACACAGCTCTACGAGTGTGGCCTAAAAGCCAAACAAATTTTCAATGTGCGATCCTGACTCCAGGCAACAACAATCATGATTTTTCAAAGTCAGGTTTTAAGCCCATTTTCAATAATCTGTTCAAATAAATGGAGAATTCAGACTGCTGTTGCATACCTCTCTTCATGTAAAACATAAGCAAATGAGAAGGGAATGTCCAATTGTAATGCATTCATGGGGTTATTGTTAAGCAAATGACGTCATTAAAACTGTAGGGACTGGAGCATGGGAATCTCCCAGATGAATCCCTACAAGGTTCAATCATTCTGGATCTCACAGAGCAAAGGTTTAATCCCTTTATGGGTTTTTCACTGAAAAGATGATCAGGAAAAAAAATATTCTAAGAAAATAAGATCAGAACAATATTCCCTCATCTCTTATATCAAAAAATACCTGAATTACATTGGCTATAGGCTTTACTTTCAGGCAGTACTGTACAGCATATCCTATACAATATACATGAACAGAAAGAGCAGCTGTGATAAAATAAGTAGAATTCATCAGGGAGGCACCTCTTCTGCTCATAAATGAGTCACTGCTACTCTATCACCATGCTAACATTGAAGTATGTCAAAACAAGCATAAGAAACAATATATAATGTGTCCAAAGTCTTCTGCAGCAGCTGTAGCTCACTGTCATGCTTTTTTAGTCATCTGAACTAGCTAATCCGGAATAACAAATTGAAAAATACAACACATCTATATACACAATTCTCTCTTTATACAGTGCACAATGATGTAAGAAAGCAAACTCATCATTGATTATATGGGAATATGTCAATTTACTGGAAAATTACCCTATAAAAGACATCGGAAGTCAATATATTCTTGATGAAATATGTTCTTGATGATATATTACAGATCAACAATCAGAACAAAACAGAATATTATTATTATTATTTTGGATTAAAACAGTCTTAAATTTTTTGCTTTAATCAAAGGGATATCTTTGACCTTACTGGTATATCTCATATTGTGTGATCACCAAATATTACCTATTATGCTTTAATGAGTCGCAGTCCATCTCCCACCAAAAGTTACATTTAGTATTGATTAGAGATGGAAAGGGTTAGAAATGTCAGTGTTTTTGTTGCTAACAATCTCACCAAGTTTCTAACCTTCCCCGTTCTACTACAAAAAGGCGCTTTTGTTACCGCCTCTGTCCTCCTTTGTGGAAATTTCTCCTCACTGCCTGTTTCTCTGACCCCCATCACTGAGACGTTAGGTAAAGGGAAATCTCTTTGAATGAAGTTCCAACCCTCCAACCAAGTTTATATTACCCATTGTTTTAAATTACACATTTTAGAATTGCTTTCTTCCAAAAAAGCACTGTACACACAGTTGCCTGGTGTCCAACCTGTAGCCATGGGCCCTTTGATACTTTTTGTGTGGCCCTTGGGCCCCATCTGTCAACAGTGGGAGCCAGGGGCGGAATGACAACTCATGGGGCACCCGGGCAATAGGGGATCATGGGGCCCCTGTGTCCTTGCCCAAACTCAAAAAAGCCTATGAAAAAGGTACCAGGGGAATCTCATGGGGCCTCCTACTGACCCTGGGCCCTCAGGCAGTGCCCGAGTTTCCAAATGGTCAGTCCGCCCCTGGTGGGAACATATATATATTAGAAAGGGGCTGTAATGACTGTGATCTCTTCCAGTGTTCAATAACATGTCCCAATCTCTATGGTCTTCTGCAACATATCTCCAGACTCCAATGCACCTTCAACGTGTTCCTAGTCTGTGACCATCTCCAGCAGTATATTCACAATCTGTGACAATCTCCTGTAGCATTACATGTGCTGTATTTCATGTGCGGCTGCCTGGGGATGTCAGGCGCAGCAGCTGAGTCCGCCTATATCTAGTAGGTTGACCACCACCGGTCTACAGCCATATACCATTTTCACAGTAACCCATTATTCAGTAGGTCTAAGTTACTTATGGCAAAAGGTTTACATTTGAATATTTTACCCTCAGTAAAGAGCATAGAAACTATAATTCCAGTGTATAAGCAAACTTAAAATAACACAATTATTGAAAGATTATGTCATTATGGGTCCTTATAGTAAACTTTGTCATCATATTCCCCTAAAGCCATTTTTATTTTATAACTGTTTATGTCCACAGATGCCAGACATACCTTTCATTCTTTCAAGTTCTTGGCCTTACCATCTATTCTATAATAAATATACAATACTATTAATAAATGTTATAATATGTATAGTATATAATATAACATGCATTGTAACTGTACTGTCTGCCCTCATGTTGTAAAGCGCTGCACAAACTGTTGGCGCTATATAAATCCTGATAATAATATGCTATATTACTACAACATTGTAAATACTATACTAAATATATACTATATATCACTAAATACTATACCATTACAAAATTTTACTAGAAATGCTAATAACACACATAACTCAGTGTATTTTTTTAGCATTGCTGCACTTTCCTAATTAGAAAAACATTGGACCTATTCAAAGTTCATATCTGTAGAGAAAATGATCTCAGAAATGTGTGTTGCCCCCATCAGTCACAGAGAAGTATAATAATAGGAGAACCTCATTGGTTCCCAAGTACCAAGAGAGACTGTCCAAGATAATTTTTCCCCTTTAGAAACTTTTATAATCAATCTTTCTGTAACAAATCACTGTATAATTTTTGTACAAAAACACTTTAACTGTGAAAATTTACAGTGCCACTAAAGCTTTATTACCCGAGCAAACGAATGTGGTTTTCAGAGGAATTTATCAGGCGCCAAAGTCCTTATCACAAGTCTATATTTGAATCCCTGCATGCCAATGACATTAACCATTGCCTCTGCATACATTTTTCACATTCTTCTAAGGGATCTGTTCTTTTAAGGGTATCTTATAAGTGTGAAGCAAATATATCCTCTGTCACCATTAGGAAAAAAAAATAACATCATTGAAAAGTGTTCACAACTTTCCTCTAAAAACATAAAACATACATGCTATACATTAATAATCTGGAAACTCCACTTTTTAAGTGGTTAAGACTTTGATTATCAGGTTTTTTTTTAAGAAAAACTGCCAACTGCTAACCTTGTAGCAAGTGACAGCGTATACTGTATACTGTGGCCAAGCTGTGTACACCAAGCAGGGCTGAAATCAAGGAGTGTTCACTCTTATCACTCAGAGTTTACTAGGCATACATACCATTAAGTAGCCTCACATCGAAACTGCATAGTTTCACTCTTCGCTGCAACACCAATATCCAGTAACAGTCAGTGTGAGAACTCCACGAACCAGCTTCCACCATGCACTGCACAAATCCTTCAATGAGAAAGCCTGACACCTAAAAAATGTCCACAGATGATCTCAGCCTTACTAGATCAGATCATCAACCTGTTACTTTTCCATGCACCACCCCTACCCTCAGGCAGGTTAATGGTTACACGCAGCCAAGGAGAAGCAGGTTATAGTCCACCCACACACACATACACCTGTATTTCAAGTCACTCAGCCTGTACCAGTGTCCGCCCAAGCATAAATCTTGTAGTAAAATGGCACTGCTTGTTATCCAAAACTTCCATAGTGAATCTTTTTCCAACTATTATATATATATATATATATATATATATATATATATATATATATATATATGTATATATATATATATCCTATCTTAGTTGTATCATTAACAAGAATACATATTCCTTTGTCTAGTATTAAAGTTCAAGTTTTCTTTCGTTTTTTAATAATTTTACATAAAAAATATGTTTTCATTAAATAAATTGCCTAGCCCTTTTGAAAGTTAAAAAAAATTAAATAAAAAAAAAAAGCTTTCTTTGGAATAGTCACCTTTTTCCCTTTCTGGGAGAAAGGCTTCCACTGTCATTCAACTCACTTTCTATGAGTCCAAGGCATTGTGGAGCCACCCCAGGTGTATTTAGCTCTTGTGCTGCCCTAGACTACACTAAATGTGGGCACCCCTCACCACCACCAGCACTTCCCTGGCCCCCTTCACCGTCACTAAAATTGGGCACCCACCACCACTAGCACCCCTACCCCGGGCCATGCTGCTGTCACTCTCTGCCAAACAAAACCCCCTCTACCCTTGCCGCTGCCTGCAGAGAGAGTTAGTCAAGTACAAAGCTTAACCTCTCAGGAGCCAAGCCCAGTGTCTTCCTTCCTTGTATGGGAAGCTTACAACCTCCAGCAGAATGCATCCTCCTCGGAATCCATGCCAGAGCATCACCAGATCCCCAAGTCCTCATGCCCCCCCCCCCGAAAATTGCCTAGGTAAATTGCCTAGGTAAATGCCTCGCAGTAAATACGCCGAATACTGCAGAATACTGCGTTTGAATTAGGCTTTAAAGACGATTGTAAATGGTTAATGTTTTTTTTCTTAAAATAACAAACATGTTTTACTGACCTGCTCTGTGCAATGGTTTTGGATCCTCCTCTTTGCGGGTCCCCCCCCAGGCCGCATAACAAGCTGCTTGCTATGGGGGCACTCGTGTGTGCTCGCTCCCAAGCCCAGATCTGGGGTCTCTGAGACACACAGAGCGTGGCATAGCCCCACTCCAACTCCTTCTTCACTGGCTGTGATTGACATTGGCTACCGCTGCTGTATCTGAGCCAATGAGAAGGGAGAGAGCCTTTGCTCTCGTGCACATCACTGAATCAAGATTGGGCTTAGGAAAGTATAATGGTGGGCTGGGGGAAGGGGAGCTGTGTGTAGAAGGTTTTTTTGTCTTAACGCAGAGAATACATTAAGGTAAAACTTTCTGCCTTTACAACCTCTTTAAAGTGGTTGTAAACTCCTGAAATGAAAAATGAACAAAGCATATCCTTCTACAGTGTGGATTTGCCTCAACCCAAAGCACGTATTGTGATTTCTGTCTGCTCTGTCATTCCTCAGCTATGTGTTTGAGTCACTTCTGACTGCCAGGACCAAGCATTCCAAGGATACAGACCTGCATACAACCCTACTGCAGCACAGAGCAAGTGATTGACAACCTGAGCTGTGCATTTTTTCCTGTGAGGCCATGTAGAAGGGGGTGCATCCTTTTCCTCCACTCAGGGCTCAGACTACACTCAGCTCTCCCCTCCAGATGGAGAGAGGGCTACAGATAAACAGGTACAACTGAAGGACTTGTTTCATCTCTGTGTATCAGCTGAGGCAAATCTTTTACAACCACTATACATAAAACAAAGAAAACGTTCACACATTGCTGTAGTTGAAATTATAAGCGCGGTTTACTATTGTAATGCATAAGGCTATATTTAGGAATAAACATTTTAGTGCAGTTAAAAAAAAAAATCCAGCCTGCTGCATTTTTGATGTGCCTTCCAGCAAAACGTGTCTTACATAGAGATGAAGGGTTATGTATGTAAAATGCATTGTACCACAAATCACTACAACCTTACCATATGGAAACCACCGATACTGTATGTGAAGCTAGCAGCTAAAGCACTTTGTTTTCTTCTAAAATATTATTATAGTAAACCAGGGAGTCCCATTTTCATATCCATACAAGTCAAACTTTCTTTCTCTTTTTAGATTTTGTCTTTTCTATTAAGGGTCTGATGTCAAGAACCATGGGTATAGCAGTACGACATGAGATTTACCATGTTATGGGAAGATCATAAACCAGTATGCTCATCTCTAGTATGAAAGTTAGGTCAGCTTGAGATTCGGATAGCATTCCCTTTGCCTTAATTGTCAGCATAGCTTTTCTCTTTCTCTAATAGCTAGAAACTGTTTGTGTTAAGGATATTAGTGTTGAAGCAAATAATAAAACTAAAAAAAATAATACAAAACATTACAGGAAAAAATAAAAAATATGATTACATTAATAAATATAGAATGCATTAAATAATATAATAAAAAATAAAAAAAGACCAAAATGATACTAATCATAGAATATTTTCATACTGAAAACAGTTGTTGGTGAACATGTGTATGTGTGGATTGTGGCATGTTTAGTGTGCAGGACTTTAAAAATAGTTTCATTAACCCAAATTCCTTTGCTGTTTCTTCCCAGCAGGATGATCCCCTCCCTTCCTGTCCCTCTGAATCTCATGTCAGGAGGAGGTAAAGAGCAGAGGTTCCATGCCAACCTCCCCCTCCCCCTGCTGGCTCAAAAACAGCAACCAATGTGGAGCTTTACTATCACATCAGCAGCTTTGTCACTCTGCTTGGAATCACGCCTCTTCACAAGGACAATTTTAGAAAATAGGAAATTATTCACGCTGACATCATATGTTGCAATTTTTTTTCTACAAAATCAAGTAATAATTTCCAGATAACTAGAGGTAAAAGAGGCCAAGACTGGAAACCAAAAAACTACTGGGAAACCTATAGTAGCAATATAACTCATCACAAGAACTGCAATCATGTCTTCATCTGATACATCACTTTATAGTCATCAGCTAAGGAGTCAGCCACTTGAGGATGAAAAATGTAAATATGACCTCAATCAACTTCCAAGCATTCTTACCATACATCATATGATTAAGTGGGATTATGAACTGTTACTCTATTAGACTAAAGCTTTTATATTAACCACTTGCCTACCAGGCACTTTAACACCCTTCCAGGCTAAGTTTTAGCTTTCAGCGCTTTTGCACTTTGAATGACAATTGCGCAGTCATGCAACACTGTACCTGGACTACATTTTTATCATTTTTTGAGACAAATAGATCTTTCTTTTGGTGGTATTTAATCACCACTGGGGTTTTTATTTTTTGTTAAACAAACAAAAAAAAGGCCAAACATTTTGGAAACAAAAAGTGTTTCTATAATAAAGTTTTGTAAAGTGATTTTTCTTCTTCACTGATGCGTGCTGATGAGGCTGCACTGATGAGGTGGCACTGATGAGGCTGTACCAATATGCGGCACTGATAGGCATTGATAGGTGGCACTGATGGGCACTGATAGGTGATACTAATGGGCACTGATAGGCAGCACCAAATGGCACTGATAGGCGGTACTGAGGGGCAATGACAGGCATCACTGATGGGCAATGATAGCCAGCACTGAGGAGGCACTGATAGCCAGAACCGATGAGTACTGATAGCACTGATGGGCACTATTAGCTGAACTGATGGGCACTGATGGGGCTACACTGATCATCAGGGCACTGATGATTAGTGACCAGATGGTTAGTGTAGATGTCCCCTTTGAGAAATGCTGTTTACCGGCTCTCATCTCCACACGCACTGTCAATGTGAGGAGCAGACTGCCAATAACCGGCATTTACTGTTTACACTGATTAGCTGTGATTGGACACAGCTGATGACATGGTAAAATGCCGCTCTGATTGGCCCTTTACCTGGACAGGTGATCAGCTGTGTTCACTGATTGTGAACAGTGCATGCCCATAAGGGGGGGGGGGGGGGTTTGGAAGGACATCCAAGCACACCCTCCCAGAACTAGCTGTACCTGCTGTAGCCGTCTTTTGAGCTATAGCGCGTTCGGGAACTGGTAAATTATATAAATATATGTATAGTATAAATACTGTATAAATGATATATACTGTTTGTATATGTATATATATCAAATACAGTATATATTATTATTTATTACAGGTACTTATATAGCGCTGTCAATTTTCGCAGTGCTTTATATACATATTGTACTTTCACATCAGTCCCTAACCCTCAAGGGGTGTACAATCTAAGGTCCCTAACTCACATTCATACATAAACACAATTTAGTTAGGAGTCAATTACACTACCAGCTCATCTTTGGAGTGTGGGAGGAAACCCACACAGGCACAGGGAGGACATGCAAACTCCAGGTAGGTGGTGCCATGGTTGGGATTTGAACTGATGTCCCTAGTTCCCTTGTTCTGCCAGGTGGAAGTGCTGACCGTTTTGCCACTGTGCTGCCCCAATATATATACAGAATATATATACGTATATATAGATCTACAGTATATATATATATATATATATATATATATATAGAGTTAAATTTCACTTTACCACTCTATTTACAGGGAATTAAACTGAGTCTGCCATGTAAAAATTAGGATGATTCACATCAGATGTTATAATGTATGTTTTACATGCATTTTTGCAATCTCTAAAGACCATCAAACTGCAGAATGCTCTATTTTTTTCTGAAAATACAGTATTTTTAATATTGAGTGTATGATTAGTATGTTAAAAATGCATGAAAGCCATAAAGCATATAGGTGAGAATAGGACCTTAAGGCAGCCATGGACAGTAACAGTTAGTACGTCATTCATAGACCATCAACTGAAAGTCCTTCCTACCCTGAAACACTAATAAATATGCATGACCATAGTTTACAAAGATACAGGGAAGCTGTGGGTTACAGACAGAAATAGTGATGCTCAAAGACAGTTAATTGTACTGATCATACACTGAACTGAGTAGACTTGTGAATTTGCATAAAAAACAGAGCTCCACTAAGGGTTTTTTATATCTAAACTGGACACATTGGGGTTGATTTACTAAAACT
Source organism: Staurois parvus (assembly GCF_062004578.1). Classification (NCBI taxonomy): domain Eukaryota; kingdom Metazoa; phylum Chordata; class Amphibia; order Anura; family Ranidae; genus Staurois; species Staurois parvus. The sequence continues at coordinate 10,536,703 of NW_028318478.1, forward strand.
GGAGAGTGCAAAATCAGGTGCATCTTTGCATAGAAACCAATCAGCTTCCAGGTTTTATTGCCAAAGTTTATTTTAATAAGCAGCAGTTAGAAGCTGATTGGACACCATGCACCGCTGCACCAGAATTTGAGTACACCAGTTTTAGTAAATCTACCCCATTGTGGATAATTTAATAAAGGAGCAGCGACTGTCCACTTACCTTTACTGAACAAGGCAAAACTGAATTTACTTATCCAATCATGTGCAAGCAAAAAATCTTTAATATCCCTTGTATTTGGTTTGGTCTTTATTGTCTCGCCTTACTCACGTATCCAAACAAATATTTTTTTATTTCTTTGATAAATTAGCCCTATATTATTACTACAATCCAGGGAGGGACTGACTATTCGAGAACTCGGGCACTGCCCGAGGGCCCGGGTCTTTAGGGGGCCCCAAGAAATGCCCCTGGTACCTTTTTATAGGCTTTTTTTGAGTGTGGGCAAGGACACAGGGGCCCCATGATCTCCTATTGCCCGGGGGCCCCATGAGTTGTCAGTCCGCCCCTGCTACCATCATTTTTACTGCACTGGCTTTCCACATTCACATGTGACTATGCTATCGAGGAACGCTTTCAAAGACCAAGTAAAAGGTACCACACATAAAATACATACAGGTATAAAAAAATCCAGCTCCGTATTCATTTTAAATCCTATGTATTTCACACATAACTTGTATAAATACCGATGATATCAGCCTCATGTAATTGCATGCAAAGCAGCACTCACACTGGAAGAGGGTAGTTCCATGCTTTTGAGCAACCAAAAGCGCTATTGCTTTGCTCAGTGCTGTCAAAGAACTTGTCTACAGGAGGGGAGTGCAGAGTGATCTTATTGTGCTTCTTCTACTGTAGTCACAGAAAACCAATAGTGGTCAGTCTGAAATAATCTAAGCCAGTTGATGGAACTGCCCTAAGAGAGTTTGGGCAGCGGAAGGGTGCTGTGCTCAGACAGGGCCTACAGACATTTAAACATTTGTTTACCGATGTCACCATTAAAGGTTGATTCATAAAAACATACTCTGATATCTATAGGAACCTGTATGAACAACCTAAGCATTTCCATAATATATAGTGTTTTGATTCAATTGTGTATGTGTACCAAGCCTGATAGAGTAATGATGTTTACATGGTGGAAAGAGTGCTATTGGGTAAAATCTGTGTGAATGTAAAAAGGGTTTGGTGAATTTTATGGCTATTAAAATAGAACTGGATTAGGTAAAAACCCACAGGAGCTCACACTGATCAAAAATACATACAGGAGGTTCATCTCTGTCTGATAAAAATAAAGGAGCCAACAGTGGTAAGGACAATACCAAAGCCGGCATATTTATAAAGCTCAGCATCAAGTGTTCTTCTGGTACAAATTCATGTGTCTAGAGCAGGGTTTCTCAACCAGGGTTCCATGGAACTCTAGGGTTCCTCCATAAATTGCTAGGGGTTCCTTGAGTAATTAGCAATTTCTCTTCCCACTGACTCCATTGATCTTTTTAGCTATAAGTAAGGGGATAATTATTCTGCATGACCACAAGTGTAAGGAGCATTATTTCCAGAGACCATCACACTAATGTATCATGAGTTGTAGTTATAGGAATATTTAGCAGGGTTTCCCTGAGACTGGAAAGTAATTTCAAGGGTTCCTCTGTGTTGAAAAGGTTGGTCTGGAGGAGCATCAAAGCTCCTAAGTAGGTTGAGTTTTCTATATTTAATTTTCCAGTTTGTTTATAGTATATCCTTAAAATGGTAGTGGCAAAGACAATACCTGGCCTGTATATTCATAGACCTCAGCAACAGGTGTTCCTTGGATACAAATTCTTGGTAACAAGGGGAAATGGGGTAGGTTTGTGTTCTACAGCTGCACATCGAGGAACACCAGAGCCCCTAAGTAGGCTGAGTACTCTGTATGCATGGTCTAGTTTGTTTGGATTGTACCCTTAAAATTCTTAATTCTTAGGTTTTGCAATATCTTGAAGTGACACTGAAATATGTTTATTCTAGAATAAATTATACCCCTCATTTCAACAGCAACAATGTTGAGATGTATATACTTGATTGGTTGATAAAGCAATATCAGCTTTTGGGATTAAACCTTAATATGCAGCTTTTTTTAGTTTTTATACTTGTTATAATTAAGTGAGCAATCTGTTAGAAAGCTTTCATTGAGAGTTTAGAGCAGACCCTGAATAAATGCTTTGTGGCATATTGGAAACTTCACTGGAACTGTTGTTACCATCTCATTTCTAAGAAATAAATGTCACTAGTTATAAATTTCTTAATCATTTTTAGTTAACTGGTTTGAGTGATTGTCATTGAAACTGAAAAGGGATCTATTTAATAATAAGTTCCTCTGATGCAGTCAAGCAGCTAAGCCAAGTAATATAAGTGTATTTGCAGGAGCCATCAACCATCACTTTCTAACAGCAGAGCCAGTTGGGTCTCTAAATATAATTTAACATTTGTTTCACAAAATAGGAGGAATGGTCATATGCGACTTAGGTTTTTAAAGCAGACACCTAAAATTGTTCTGATCTGTGTCTATATTAAAGTTTTTAAAACACAAATTCCACTGAAGACCTCTGGGGGCCTAAACACCATTTTCCATTTGTGGATCCATACAAATCAGGCTTCTCTAAAATGCTAAGAGCAATCTGCTTTTAAGGATGCCCACTCTAACCTTCTGTTCATTACTGTCTGCCTAGCACTGTGATGGGCAGCCTCACTAACCAATGATGAAGTACAGCTAGTCAATATTAACATAGCAGGGTGCCCTGGTTCTAGGGTTCCAGAAGACTTACCCTTGGTAACCCGGAGGTGTCTGTTTTTCAGTGCAAGTTGCATTTTATTAACTTCAGTGTGTCTACAAGTTTATTTTGGGGTGGTTGGATGGTATAATGTGCACGTATGCACCAATTAGTGGCAGAATAAGCACACTTACCATCTACTGTGCCCCCCTTCAGCAATGCAATGTATGCATTCCCTCCCATTGCTCTGTCACTGCTGCTGACATCTAAGGGAAGGACTGACCATTGACAGTGCTCATGAGCCTACCTGACCTAAACTGTTAGCACCATATTCAATAAGCTCTGTGGATAATTCCCTTTTTAAAGTGCAATTTCCCTTGCAATGTATACAGTCTTTTTGCCTTTAGTAAATCAACCCCACTGACAGCACAAAACAGGTTTTAAAAAAAGTGAAAAAGCGTTTCTCATATACTGCAGAAGCCAGGAATTATTGTCTACAATAAAATAAAAACATACATAACTTAAAGGGTATAAAAGGAAGGCAGAAATGAGCTCATATACAGTAAATACATATAGTTAAAAAAATAGTATATACCAAAAAATAAAACATATGAAGTCAGAAAATATAATTGCTATCGGCTCTCTTTGGTCGGCATTTACCCTTTCCAGTGATTTGTTATAACTGACACTCTTGATTATATTTCCAGGTAAACCTTAGCATTACTTTGCAGGACTTACATATATAAGATATACATATACATTTTTTGCCTTCCTCTGGATCAACTGTGAGTATAGGATTATACCTTTTCTTTTTTTTTTAATGGTTGAACTGGATGGATTTTTGTCTTTTTTCAAGCAGACTAACTATGTTACTATGCAACAAAGCCGACAGGGTGGGGTCACAAGTGATACTAAGCATGCACGTGTCAAAATAATTTTTTGTCTCTTGCAGATATTTTAATACAAATCCCTGTAATCCTTTCCATAAGCAGGTTTCGGGGTTACATATTACCCAAATCACAAAGTTGCGGAAGGTCCAACAGTATAAGAAAGCTCTCATCTCCATTGGTTATCAATGAAAGGTCTGCCTATGAAACAAGTTTGGTCTTAGCATCAATAACTCTCCCATGTGTGGGAACTTCAATGTTGGTTCAAGCTAGAACATTTATTCTAGAGCCAGAACTTTGCTTGGAGGGGAGATGTGATATTTAAATAAAACAGGACCAAATGGGATAAAAAAAACCCTGAAAAATGGTGACAGCAGATCTTGTAATGGTTGCACCACCCTACTTCCAAACAATGCTAAGGTACTTTGTTGATAGGCTTTAAGATGCTATAGAATAGTGTAGGACTTCATTCAAAAAAAAATTCCTAAACTGACAGAGGAACACAAAAAACGGACGCAAAGAAGGAGTGCATTGGCTGCAAAAAACACCAGCTGACATGCTCAGGGTTCTGAGAAAGAGGCACAGCCTCAAAACGCATCAGCCAACAGCCACCTAGAGGTCTACAGTCCCCCACCAGACATCCTTCAGGGTGACTGGACCACACTGCATTTATTGTAACATGCCCTTCATTTGATTTTGTTCCTTTGTGAGTATTTTTATCAATAATTCTTGTTTTTAAAGGTAATGCACTAGGTCCGTGCGCCCTATTTTTGTTTCTACATATACAGTTCTTTTTGGATTTCTCTGGTCCGTTGAGGGCAGCAAGGCTTGCATTCCTCCTATACTCCGTGTGGGGATATAGACATAGTGATACAGACATTGGGGAGTCCACTGTCCAGAGCAGGAGTTCAGGCATTCAGTTGCTTTTTTTCTTCTTATCAGCCTAGAACCTGTAGACATTGGTCTGGGCCACATTAATATCTGGTCACCTTTTATTCCCCGCTAAACTCTATGGGATTGATTTACTAAGTGCTGGATTACACTGCTGCATTTCGGTTTGGCCACAGTGCAGGTGTATCTGCATTTTTGCACAATTGAGCTGCAGTCCAATAGACTTCTACTAGGTTGCCTGTTTTTCTGAAAAAATACAGTGTGCAAATCTTTCAGAAAACGCTGTAAAAACACGCAACCCAATAGAAGTCTATGGGACCGTGGCTAAATCCGTGGGTAAAACAATTGAAAACCACAGATACAGCCGCGCGTCCCTAAAGGCAAAGAGACTGTTCACTATACAAGGAAAACTGTACTTTGCAGAGCTTAGTGAATGAGGTAAAGCTCTGCTGAATTCCATCCAATCATGTTCAAGCAAAATGGCTGTTTTTTTTTAAATTTTCTTTGAATGTGATTGGGTATTCTTTGCAAAATGTAATTTTACCACATTCACTAAGCTCTGGGAAAAATTCCATAGCAACTTCCTTTGAAAAGCGAACAGCCTATTTTCCTTTATTAAATTAACTCATATGGGTCAAGCTGAAAGGACTTAAAAAAATCAGCTCCCAGCCCAGTTTGGATGCATGCAAACTGATATGATCTAAGGGCCAGTTGACCGTGGTGTGGGAAACCCACATTCCGTGTGTGTTTCCCGCACTGTGTTCAAAACACACTGCACTTGTGACCTGCAGTGGGTGTCAGTGTTAGTGAAAGGATGGAACCCAGGAGTCCAATGGTGAGGAATTATTATTATTATTATTATACAGGATTTATATAGCGCCAACAGTTTGCGCAGCGCTTTACAATATAAGGGAGACAGTACAATTACAATACATTTCAGTACAGAAGGAATAGGAGGGCCCTGCTGGTGGAGCTTACAATCTAAAGGAAGGGGGAGGTGATACAAAAGGTGATAGCTGCGGGGGGTGATCTGGCGGAGGTTATTCAAGTACAGTTCTTAGGTGGAGGTGGGGTAGGCTTCCCTGAAGAAGTGAGTTTTCAAAGATCGCCTAAAGGCAGACAGGGTGGGGGCTGACCGGACATGCTGTGGTGGGGAGTTCCAGAGGATGGGAGAGGCTCTGTAGAAGTCCTGGAGGCGAGCGTGGGAGGGGGTGATGAAGGAGCTAGAGAGGAGGATATCATGGGAGGAGCGGAGTGGGCGATTTGGGCGGTATCTGTGGATGAGGTTGGTGATGTAGCTAGGGGCAGTGTTGTGGATGGCTTTGTAAGCTATGGTTAGTATTTTGAATTTTATACGTTGGGTTAGTGGAGGCCAGTGGAGGGATTGGCAGAGAGGGGCAGCAGTCGCTGATCGGTTGGTAAGGTGTATGAGTCTAGCAGCAGCATTCATAATAGACTGAAGGGGGGATAGCCTGTGTAATGGTAGACCAGTGAGGATGGAGTTGCAGTAATCAAGGTGGGACAAAACCAAGGCATGGACAAGTTGTTTTGTGGTGTCAGGTGTATGAGTCTAGCAGCAGCATTCATAATAGACTGAAGGGGGGATAGCCTGTGTAATGGTAGACCAGTGAGGATGGAGTTGCAGTAATCAAGGTGGGATAAAACCAAGGCATGGACAAGTTGTTTTGTGGTGTCATTGGTCAGGAAGGGGTGGATTTTGGAAATGTTTCGGAGGTTGAGGCAGCAGGAATTAGCCAGTCAGTGGATGTGGGGCCCAAAGGAGAGGTCAGAGCCTAGGATTATGCCTAGCACCCTGGCATGAGGGGAAGGACCACTGGTAGTGCTGTTGATCTTAATGGTAAAGTCATGAGTGGGGGATCGTGGAGGAGGAAATATTACAAGCTCAGTTTTTGAAAGATTGAGTTTAAGGTAGTGATGTGACATCCATGCTGATATGTATATGAGGGATGGCCTCAGCCTCCATACTGGCCATGCCCTCTGGCATGTTTCGCCCACCTACCGGGGTGCTTGGTCACAGACGTCAGTGGGTCACAGGGTGTTGGTGTTTACTTAATGACACCCCTAATGCAGGCCACAAACGCAGTGTGTTTGCCGGCACTGTATTACATGGTACATTAGTACCATGCGATCCAGTCGCTGTGCATTCTGTAAAATGAACGGGCTGAATTTGCACTGCACCCAGCTCGCATGTGAATCACGCAGGACTGCACAACCCATTCCTGTGTAATTCATTGTGTGATCCGGACCTTAGGCTGTTTTCACACTGTTCCATTGAAAAACACACAATAAATACACTTATGAGTTTTTACTGCATTTTTGCCACATTTACAATTCACCTATGAAACTTGGACATGTGACTAAAGAAACGCACCAAAAATGCACTGTGGCTGAGTTTTTCATGCGTTTTTGTTGTGATATATCTCTTAGATTGTAAGCTCCAAGGAGCAGGGCCCTCCTAACCCTCTTGTATTGAACTGTATTATTGCTGTATTGTCTCCCTTTATATTGTAAAGCTCTGAGCAAACTGTTGGCGCTATATAAATCCTGTATAATAATAATAATATAGAAATCCAAGGGTATGCAGCATACAGGACTTTTAAAACTCGCAGTGCATTGGGGTGAAGAGTTCCACAGGATTTAGAGAGATATTTTTCATGCATTTTTCTTCTGCTTTTTACCCCAAAAAACGCATCAAAAATGGATCAGTGTGAAAGGGGCCCTTAATGTAATTTGGAGCACTCGATCCTGCAAACCCTGCTCTCCTTTGGCATTTGTGCATATAATATGTATTAAGATTTACTGTAATGGTCATGGAGTCATCTGGTGTGTTCACATCATGTATGAAGTGAACATATTAAAGTAAGGATGATGTATGTTAGTGCATCCATGCGAACCAATAGTGAGCCATAAATACACTTAGTGCATAAATCTGTGGCCAAGGCTCTGAGATTCATTGACCCATAGCTGAAAATCAGAGACCCAGAACGTGTTATTTTCCGACTCCTGCTCCTGTCCTATCTTTAATCTTTAATCAATCAGAAAAGGTATATTGATTTTTTTTTTTCTTTTTCTTTTTGGTACTAAAAATAAACCATGTACATCCAGTAAGCACCTTTTCAGTGAACATGGCCTTGGATGAAGAGAAATGAGTGCAATGTACAATGAGTTCACTCGGGAAGCTGCACAATTCTTGAAAATACAAATATACAATACTGTATGTACATACAATTCATTGTCTGTGACGCAAGCTGTTGTTTCCTCTTGATTCATGTCACTGATTGGAGGTTATTACGCTTTACAGAAATGTGACAGAAATAAAATATGTATGGATATTTAGGCTGCTATTGCTGGCCTTCTTCTGAATATGTGAGTTGCATGGCTGTCTCTGGTTTCGATACTCTCTGAGCCAGAACCTGCGTGCAGACCAGGAAAGTCATAGAGAAGTCTGCATACTTGTTCTGGGTCAGTGACAGAGAACATATTGAAGTCATTCGATCAGTGTGATAGCCAAGAAACTAGCATTTTCAGAGGTCAGCAGTAGCAGCTTACACATATCTCTCCGTACAAATTGTCTATAGGCAGCGGAGAAGGGTAGTGAAGGTTGTAAGGGAGTAGTAGCACTATATTAGTAGTAGTAGCACTTAAAGGAGAAGTACAGTCAAAGCTCTTTTGGCTGTACTTCTCCTGTGGATCACAGGAGTGCAGTTCGTTCTCATCTGACAGTCTATTGTCGGCTGATGTCACTCAACCAGTCCAGGGTGGGATGGATTTGAAGTCAGGGTCCATCCCAGAGTCTGGAGCGGCACCTGGCTCAGCCTCTCAGCAATCCACTGAGAGCCTGAGCCAGCGGCTCCCCCTCCTCTACAGTCCAGCACTCCAGAGTGAGCATGGGGGGGGGGGGACTGACAGTGATCACATACCCCCTGTTCTCAGCTGCATAAGAGCTAGGGTAGGGGAAACAGCAGCAAACTTATCTTCCCAGAGAATGGCTCGGGGGGGGGGGGACTGACAGTCCTCGCTCTCTGCTCAGAGCAGCGGTGAGAACTCAGCGACCAGCAGTCATGTGATCACTGAGTTCTAACACTTACAGCCAGCGGGGGGGATAGACAGAGCATCGGTCCGACGCTGCATCCACCTAGGTAAGTATAATTTGAGGGAACCCCCCCATACTTCTCTGTTAAAGTGATAGTAAACCCTCACTTGTAAAACAACCCATTCAGTTTAAAATAGAAATAAAAGTCAAAACATTTGTGTAGAGATATAAAAAAACATTATATACATCTTTTCCCCCTTTTATAAGTGCTCACATACCCCCTGTTCTCAGCTGCATAAGAGCTAGGGGAGGAGAAACAGCAGCACACTGATCTTCCCAGAGAATGGCTCTGCTGGGGGAGGGCGTGTCAGGACAAGTCTGATCATTGGAAGAGAGCAGGCTGAGTTCCCAGCACAGCTAGACAACTGACCACACTGTTCTCTCACGCCTAGTGTGGTCAGTTTTTAATAGGGAAGCAGAGCGGCTGGCAGGAACACCAAGGATTTCACACAAATGAAGCAATGCAAAGAGGATACCTTATCATACAAGTACATGGTACAACAGGCATACTGTATATAAGGAATATGAAATGTTGGGTTTACGTATTCTTTAAATTAAACCTGTGCTTCCATTCTGGACAAAGCAACAGGTTTTCTTTAATTCTCCATCCCCTGTGCCAGGGATGTATGCCCGCTTGCGGCAGCCATTTTTCCACTACATCCACAAGTTGTTGGTTGCTAGGACGATGATGGCCACAGAGCATCTTTGGTTGCTAGGACGTCTGCACCTATGCAGACATCCTATGTGTCAACTACCAATGGTGCTGTGCAGCACAGGAGCTGAACATGAACTGAGGACTGAGTGTCCAGTATGGACTTCTATCCTCATTGCTGCCACTCACCATTTCTCCATGACTGCTGCTTCAAACAGCTGCTTCATTTGCCAGCACAGCCCTGACCATCCATCCCCAAAATATACCTTCTTTCCCAAGAAAGGAAAATACCCAATGCTTCTACGTATGAACCACTTCATGTGACATGGCTGGGCCAATCAGCTCCGTCACACTAGTCCATAGCCCTGTGTAAGTTATGACTCGTAGTCACAGGACCATACTAAGCTCTCAGCAGAGCAAAGAAAAGGAAGGTAAGTATATTCTGCTAGGGAGGGCTACATTTAAAGGAACACATTGCTATGCCTTGAATGAGCAAAGCATGGTTCACATTAAAGTGGTTGTAAACCTCTGACATGAAATATGAACAAAGTGTATTCCTCTATAGTGTGTACTTGTCTCAATTAAAAGCACTTAAAAGTGTAATTACTGTCTGCTGCCTTGTTCCTCTGCTATCAGCATGAGTCACTTCTGACACCAAGAGAAAAATGGTGATAGGGGAGGGACCTCCAGCACACACCCTGTGATTGACAACCTTAGCTCTGTTCCTGTGTGCTGTAAAAATGAGGTGGGGGGGGTCCCTTACCTTCATTCAGCTCTCCTCACGAAGCTCTGCAACTCAGACACACTGTATAATTTCTGGACTTTGAATATATGTAAGGAAGAGATGGCTTAGATAAAAAGGTACAATTTATATAGGAGGATGTGTTTACTCTCTGTGTATCACCTGAGGCCATTCACTTCACTGGGTATATGTAAGGGGTTACAACCACTTTAAAGTGGAACTGCACTGCATCTGAGCAGTATTTCTGGCAGTGGCCATCTTGAGTAAGGGCAGATGATTCATGTAGCATTTGCTTCCTGGAATCCATTTCCTCTTAGCTCAGGCATTGGCTGAGCTGAGAACCTCCCTCCCCTCTTGAAGTCTCCTGGAATATATGACATAATTTGCCTAGGCATGGAAACCAGAAAGTAAGTGAAGAAATGTAAAAAAAGTTTAAAACAAATGAATATGATATACTTCCCTACCTATTTACTAATGCTAACAACACAAGAATTAGAAATAGTCCATGTTGATTGAGGGAATGAAGCTTAGATCTTGGAGTGTATATCTGATACAACTTTGGACCTAAAATGGTTAAAGTGTGCTTCTGCTTTTGCAGATATACACTGCAAGAATTGTATCCCGTGTTTGCATATTTATAGGTGTGGATTTAATAAAACATGAAACCCTTATTGCAGGGGATGCCTGAAATTGACTTGTAGCTCAGTACAGACTCCAGGCAAAAGCAGCAACCAAATTATACAAAGTTGGAAAGAGGGCCTATGTATGTCCTGAACAAATGGGGCTGGTCAGTTTATATATATATATAGTTACAAACTAGTTTTTTAAACATTAAGGGCCAGATCACACTATAGAAACGCAGTCCGGATGTGTTCCGGATCTGTTTCTGCATGCACGTTTTTTTAAGCGTTTTTGACGCATTCCAGTGTATTTTTAATGCGTTTTTTTTAAGCCTTTCGGTTAATTTTCCCCCCTCTCTTTTTCTTCAATTTAAATAGGGACATGTATGTTCCAGTGCGTTCTGGTGTGTTTTTGATGCGTTTTACCTCGTTCCAGTACAGTTCTGTGCAGAAAAAATGCAACCTGTTCTGTTTTATTTCTGCATGCAGAACGCATTGGAACTGCAGGCACTGATGTGAACTATGACATTGGCAACCATATAACCTACTTTCAGTGCATTTTGGATGCAGAAAAAAAGCAACTGAACCGCATGTAGTGTGAACGGCCTGGCCCTAAGGCTGGCCATACATTATACAATTTTCTGGTACAATTTTCCTTTATAATATGAGGTCAAACCCAAAAGCTTTCAATTTGTATGCAATCAGACAGGCCCTTGCACTACATAGTTGACGGTAAATCTAAATTAAACTGAACAAGAAAACTGTATAATGTATCGCCAGCCTAACACTAACAAAGTAGGTAATAGGTAGAATATGTTGAACTCTTTCACACATATATATGTATATACAGGCATACCTCGGTTTACGAACACCTCGGTTAACATAATTTTCGGTTTACAAATGAAAATCCATTGAAAATAATGGCTCGGTTTACAAATTTTTTTCACCATACGAACAGAGTAATTGGTTTTCAATGCATTTACAAATCTTTTTAATTGGGCAGCACAGTGGCTAAATGGTTAGCACTTCTGCCTGGCAGTACTAGGGTCGTTGGTTTGAATCCCAACCACAGCACCACCTGCCTGGAGTTTGCATGTTCTCCCTGTGCCTGCGTGGGTTTCCTCCGGGTACTCAGGTTTCCTTCCACACTCCAAAGACATGCTGGTAGGTGATTTGGCTCTTGCCTAAATTGGCCCTAGTATGTGTATGTATGAATGTAAGTTAGGGATCTTAGATTGTACACTCCTTGAGGGTTACAGACTGATGTGAAAGTACAATTTACAGTAGATGCAAAGCACTGCATAAATTGATGGCGCTATATAAGTACCTATAATAAAAATAAATAAATCATGTCCCTGTACAGTACTATGCCTTTAAAGTGCACTTTATAAAGAGTTTTGAACAGATAAGACTTTCTTTTACTTTTTTATGACCTTCGGAACGGATTAATTTGTTTTCAATGCATTTACGAATTTTTTTCGCAATATGAATGGATTAATTGGTTTTCAATGCATTTACAAATTCATTTTTAATCATGTCCCTGTACAGTATTTATGCCTTTAAAGTGCACTTTATAAAGAGTTTTGAACAGATAAAATACTTTCTTATTTACTTTTTTCTGACCTCTGGAAGGGATTAATTGGTTTTCAAAGCATTCCTATGGGAAACCACGTTTCAGTTTATGAATTTTTTGCAATTCGAAAAAGTCCCATGGAAATTAAATTTGTAATCTGAGGTACACCTAGATTGTAAACTCGAAAGAGCACGGCCCTCGAACCCCTCGTGTATTGTATTGTTTCTGTCTTGTCTCATGTTCTGTCCCCCCTGCTATTGTACAGCACTGAGCAAACCCTTTGGCGCTATATAAATACTGTATAATAACAATAATAATATATATATATATATCAGGGGCGGACTGACAACTCATAGGGCCCCTGGGCAATAGGGGATCATGGGGCCCCTGTGTCCTTGTCCACACTCAAAAAAGCCTATAAAAGGTACCAGGGTCATTTCATGGGGCCCCCTACTGACTCCGGGCCCTCAGGCAGTGCCCGGATGGTCAGTCCGCCCCTGATAATATATATATATATATATATATATATTGTAAACACAAAAAAATTCCGCTTCATATTGAAGAAGTAATCAATGTACACAATTGGAGGTAGGAGCACAAAACTGGAGACAGCTGCTGACCAACAAAGACAGAGACAATTAAATGGTTTATACAAAGAAAAAAACTTAAGCAGATCTGAGGGTCATGGTTGTGCTAATGAGATTTGACCTGTAGGAAATGTCTGGTGTAGAGTTACACACTCCATAGGAAGAGCAGACAATAACTGGAATGGAGTGGTGAGGAAGTTGAGAATTGCTCACATGGCTGAGAGGTCCAAATCCTCCCGACAGAGCCTAATGAAGTTCAGGTCTGAGCACACTGCAAGATCGGCTAGGATTAAATAAGTAAAACTGAATAAAGGAGGTGGGTTGGGGTGGGATGTGGTGGGTTGGGGTGGGATGTGCTGGGTTTTGGTGCACCTCAATAACTTCCCATAATTTAGAACTGGTCATTCATGTTGTTCTATAGCCCACTCAAGACTGCTTAAGATAATGATAAACGAGGCCCATGTCGCCTTTAGCCCTGGTTCACACTGATACGGTGCGGAATCTGCAGCGTTTTCTGTGCGAATTCCGCACCGCATCAGAATCGCACCCTGTTCACGCGAACCGCTGCGGGTGTGAACACCCAATGCAATTCGATTCTAGTACGGACCAAAAAAAGGGTCTTGTAGCTTTTTGGTGCGGATGCGGTGCATTTTGAGCCATACAAAATGTATGGCTCAAATTGCACCGCACAGAATTTGCATGTGATTTGCAAAGGAATGCGGTACGGTTCATGTGCGAATCACATGCGATATACCGCACTGCGTATGTGTGAACGCAGCCTTACAGTGATATTAAGCCCTCAATTTATTTAGGCACTTTCAGCAGCTGATTTAATCACTAAGTACGCAGCTTCTTTATCTTTAAGCCCCAGTAAACATATATGCGGCCGCATGGGACGCGTTTTGTGCGGGCAGGAGAGCCCATTCATTTGAATGGACTCCCATGCCACGTGACAAGCAGGGAAGAAGTCCCTGCACTTCTTCCGGAAACGCAGCCCGCACTGGAACCTCAGTTCCCAGTATGGATGTGTTTTACAGTGCGGGCGGCGTGCCATTAGAACTAATGGCACCAGCCCGCAGGTCCGCATTTCTCTGTATGGCTGCACAGATTTTCGTGCGGATCCACAGCGGCACCACCCGCATAGATGTGAATCTAGCCTTAATCCTCCCCTATGTTCCTGTTGAAGCTGATGCCAAGTTCTCCAGGTTTCCTGTTTTAGAATGGCTCCTTTCCCTTGCTGCATCCTATTGGAACCACCCTTGCATGCAGGGACTAGAGCTGTGTCTCCCTACACTGGGGTTGATTTACTAAAGGCAAATACTTTACAAGTGCAGTGTCCAGAGCTTAGTAAATGAAGTAAAGCTTCACTTTGCAAGGAAAACCCAATCGCATGCAAGGAAAATAAAAGAAAACAACATTTTGGAAGTTAGCAGAGCTTCTGCTCATTTACCCATCTCTGGAGCAACTGCTCTTGCAGAGTGCAACTGCACTTTGTTAAGTGCACAGTCTATTTGCCTTTAGTAAATCAACCCCACTGTATGCATCAATAGAAATGCAAAACACTATAGCCTAGGACAGCCTTTCTCAACCAGGGTGCCCAGGTACTCTAAAGGTGCCTTGAGGTTTCCTCAGGGGTGCCCTGGCAAAATGTCTACAAATTGCCCAAAATTGTATACAAGCCAGCGGCTGGATCAAGCCTTTTAGTTACACAAAGCCACAGGTTTTCATTGTGCACCATTACAACCTTCTAAGCGCTGGTGTCCTGACAACCAATGACATCATCAGTTGACAAGGAGGATGTCAGCTGCCTGCACAGCATCCTAGTTTGACCCTCCCCCGCCCCTCTCCATCGGCACTGGGGTCACATTAGCTGAGTGATGGAGAAAAACTGAGAGAGAAGAGAAACACTGGAATACTAGACAGTACCAGTGTGCAAACGTGTATTTGCTTTGGAAGAATAAATCATCTCTAATGTTGGGAGTCCTACATGTGTGGATGTTGCTGCGTTCTATAAAACTATTAGAATAGCTTTTCACACTTTAGAATGGGGTGCCTCAAAACTGTACATAATTTTAAAGGGTGCCTTGAATGAAAAAAGGTTGAGAAACACTGGCCTAGGATGGCAACATAGGTGTCCTTTTATGACACAGAGAATAGCTGCGATTCAACGGATCTCAGCTATTCTCTGGTCATTCTCAGTTTATGACACTCAGGAGATCATGTCAGCCCTTCACTGGAGATCTGTGTTCTCCCTCCAGATTCTCCAGCCCAGAGCTGGAGAATCGGAGGGACCGCAAACTAAGCAGAGATAATTTACCTCTGCTTAGTAAACTGATCTTTTACTGTAATCTCGCGAGATTATAGTAAAATCAGCCGTTTTCCAGAGTTTGTAGACCATTCTCCAGCGTTTGGAGACCGTTCTCCCTTCGTTCGGAGAGCTGCTTCATAAACTGCATTCACAGGAGAACTGTATTCTCCGAGAATGCCGGAGAACTGAGCAGCGATCTATTACCGCTGGTTCATAAACGGACACCATACTCCCTTCTCCAAACTATTGGACTGGCTGAAGACACTATTAACTCTTTCCTGTGAAGACCTGGAAATTCAGGGAAGCATTACTGAGGGAGCAGGAGCCAGCACCATTGAAAGTTGTACACTGCAAATGCTGAGGTAAGCATGTTAACAAATAGTTTACTGGGGAATGTTTATTGTATTGTGCTCAATAAGCTAAGTTAAAAAATGCTGAGGGTTTAATACTACTTTAAAGTGTTACTAAACCCAGGACCCTGCATTCACTATATCCATTCTTCCACAGTACACAGAACATGAAAATACAATTATTTTAGTAAATAAAAACTGCTACATACCTTTTCTCATTAGCAGTATATAGCAGTCTTGTGAGCGCTATCAGTGTCCAACTGGGCACTGGTTAAAGCTTGTATTAGGAGTTTTCATTCTGCTTTGACTGTCCTATGAGGCTGCATAACCCCTGACCTCTGTCTGGACAGTTCTGATTGGCCCTGTGCTGATCACATGCACTCTCCCAAAGAAAAAAAAAACTATTTAGCATTACACACTAAACTGAGCATGTGCAGAGTGACTCCTAGAGCTCTGTACTATCAACAGATGGATTTGGGACTGTAGAAGGAGAGGATCAGAGAAGACAGGATCAAACAGTCTTTTTACACAGTGTGGAGGATTAACCCCTTAGGTTCCACAGAAAGTATAACACGCATGCTTTACTGCATATACAGACTGATTTTACTGTTGTGGGTTTAGTAACACATTCCGTTCACATTGGGGTTGATATAAAGGAATCATAGAAACCAGGAGAAAAAGAAAAGCAGTTATCTAAGTCAGGTTTCATATTTTATGTCTTGAGAAAATGAGGTAGAGAATGAATTGCTGAGGGCAACTTCTCTCATTTTCCTTCCTCCAGTTTTTATAAATCAGCCCCATTGCACCAGGCCATGTTTGAACATCCATCTACTTCATTATGAGACATTTTATGAAAACAATCATCAGAGTCATTATAGACCATAGCAATCAGAGGCTGATAAAGGTAATGCTTTACTCCCCTGCCTATAAGTGGAGGTGTATGCACTGGATATCTGTACACCGCTCTGCTCTCTATTTTACAATGTACGTTATCATCACTCTGTATGTCTTTGTTGACATCAACTGAATATGGAAATGCCTCCTTCATATTTTAGAATGGCAATATAATACGTGTGAGAGCTGGAATCTGAGTCTTCTGTAATAATTGCTATAGGGTACCTTTATCTGTGCATTGCAGGAAGGAATGTATTTGTACATGGCTTCTCAAGCATGCTAGCTCTCCCTTCTGCACACCAGAAAAAATGTTTCGTATTTCCGAGGAATATAATCTGCAGTCCTGGCATAATATTCACCTTTACAAAGACAACCTAACCAGTGTAATGCATCCAACACACCTTCACTTGGCCACTTTGCATTTCCCTATCTGAATCTAAGTTTGCTGCTATAGGCCCCTTTCACACGGGTGTTCCGTATGTCCATTTTTCATGTGTCCGTTTACAGATGAAATACGGACCCCCATGTATTTCTATGGACTTGCGGATGTAAACAGATGAACATCTTTTTACATCCGTTAATGTCCGCATCCGTTAACACCCGTTTTTTTGAACAGAAGAAAACTCTATTTTTCTTCTGCCAAAAAACCCGGAATGGATGAAAAACATATGTCAGCGGATGTAAATGGACCAAAAACGGATGTAAACGGATGAAAACGGATGAAAAACATATGTAAACGGATGTAAACCAATGCAAATGGATGAAAACGGATGAAAAACGGATGAAAAAACAGGTGTAAACTCATCCGTTTTTCTTTGAAAAAACGTGACTGAACTGAAGAAATAAAAAGGAACGCCCGTGTGAAAGGACCCTAAGCTCTGGTTAACATATATGCGGCCGCGTGGGCCACGTTTTGCGCAGACACGAGAGCCTATTATTTTGATTTTTAATTTGAATGGACTCCCGTGCACCAGGACTCGCAGGGAAGTCCCTGCACTTCTTCTGAAAACGCAACTGACACGGGAACCTCAGTTCCCAGTACGGCTGCGTTTTCCAGTGAGGGCGGCATGCCATTACAAGTAATGGCACCCACCCGCAGGTCCGCATTCCTTTGTGTGGGTGGTGTGGCTGCATGGATTTTCATGCGCATGCGCAGCAGCACCACCCACACAGATGTGAACCAAGGCTTAGTGAAAGTAGAGTGTTTGCACCATATAAGCCATTGATTATCACAGAGAGTTCAGAGTTCAAGAGATACCCTTCATTGGCTAATTGAAATCATTAGAAAACCCTATGTTTTTCATTTTAGCAAAGTCGGTCCAGACTCTACTATTATATACAGGGGTGTTTTCCCACTAGGAAAACATGGCGTTTGCCCTGGGCAGCATTTTACGGGTGGGGGGGAGAGGTATCCGGAGGAAGAGACTCATGTGGCAGGTAACAGAAGATGAAGACCATGTGAGGCACTGCCTGAGCTCCACCATGGGATCCAAGAGAGGCTGCGGGCTTCTGGAGGGTGTAGGTAGAGGCCGACTCTCGTTCCCGCACAAGGGCGACACTGGGGATGGCTGGCTGTGTTCATTCCGGAGAGGTGCAGGTGAGTACTGGAAGAAAGCATCTGTTTTTTTTTATTTATTTTGGGGGGGCGCCAGATTTTTGTGTTGCCTAGGGCAGCATAAAAACAAAATACATCATTGATTAAGAAAGGATTCCTTTTCATTAAAAAATCCCTTTCCTCTTTGTCCTGGGGAAACAATGGCCACTGTCCTCTTTGTAGGTGTCTCCTTTAGCTGGCTGGGTGCTAAAGAGACACCCATGTGTGCACTATTGTCAGGTTGAGCCAAGCTGTCCATAGACACGTACAGCACCCTGCAAGTCATGCCTCTTATTTATTTTTATTTATTTCAGGTACTTATATAGCGCCATCAATTTACGCAACGCTTTACATATATATTGCACATCAGTCCCTAACCCTCAAGGGCCCTAACTTACATTCATACATACAAATATTAGGGCCAATTTAGACAGGATCCAATTAACCTACCAGAATGTCTTTGGAGTGTGGGAGGAAACCTACGCAGGCAAAGGGAGAGCATGCAAACTTCAGGCAGGTGGTGCTGTGGTAGCGATCTCTTATTGGTTAGTACAGTGGCTTAGTGCTTAGTGGTTAGTGCATCTTCCTTGCAGCACTGGTGTCAAACGTTTGAATCCCATCCATAACACCACCTTCATGACGTTTTCATGTTCTCCCTGTGCTTGTGGTGGTTCCCTTCCACACTTCAGTGGTGTCACTAGGGTTGGTGTCACCTGAGTGCATGTGCACAAGAAGTGGCAGCAGTGTTGGGATGCAATAAAGGATTAAAATAAGGTAAAATGGCTTTATTTTACACAGTTCTTTAGCAAAGCTAAATGTTATTCAGTTAGAGTTTACATTTTCTTTAACTGCTCCTGACATTTCTCTCCCACGTCTTCCATGCTCTACAATGAGTCTACATAGATTCCAACCTTGAAGCTCAGTCCACTGACCTGTGGATATACGAGGCCTGACCTTTGCCATATCTGGCAATGCACTTGTAAGCCCAGATCTGGATATATGACATTTAAGCCTAATTACTGTATTGTAAAAGCAGTCAAAGCACTTACTTATTAAATTGTGGTAACCATGTGCCTTCTCTCCTACCCACCCTCCCAATAGCCATTTGCAGGTAACTATCGTAATCCTTAATAAATGTGAAAGGGTACAATCAGGGCTGCTGTTAGAAACCACAGAGCCCCATACAGCCATCATGACAGCACCCCCCAACCCCCCAAAAATATACTCAGTTTACTATGCTTCAATTGTGAATGAACCCAGTGATTTACCGGTACCGATCACTCATTGTGTTCATTCAGAAAAGGAAAGGGCTGATAAATGTGACATATTTACTACATTCTTCCCCTACTCTCCATCCTTTAGGATCCTATTGTGGGATTCTGATGGGAAGGAGAGGAGGGCAACCAACATCACAGCCGGGGTGGGGGTACATGGGGGGGCCTGAGTAACAGGGGGAAACATATGGCACACAGGGAGGGTGTTGGGTGAGGCAAAGGGGCAATTACTGGAACTGATCCCCTGTATGGCTCTCTCTGCAGCAGCTGAAAGCCAGCGGGAAGGAGAAGAAGCCAGCTTTCATCTGCTGCAGAGAGAGCCATACAGGGGATTGGTTCCAGTAATTGCCCCCACCCTGCACTGTGACATTTACCCTCCCTGCCCACATCCAATTCACACAGTTGCCTGGGCCCCCCTGCTGGCCTGGGCCCCGTACAGGTGGACTGGTGGTACCCCCTTATCCATGGCCCTGGGTACAATAGGAACATGTATTAAGGAGTATTAAAGGGTCAGTTCTCTGAGAACTGATATTTCAGTTTTTGATAGAGGCTAGAGAGTTAAACCCCTTGACCATTGCTTATGTCTTGAGGATTATGTTGGTAAGATCTCTGCGAGCTCCTGGGACTGCACACTTGCAATGGCCATTAAGAGCGGTTCCTACTCCCATGTTAACTTTTTATTGATTTTCCATTACAGGAACAATTCAGTTCTGTCCATGATACTTTTTTTTAATTTGCACTAACATACAATTTTTCAGGACAAGCTTTCAGGGTGTATGCCCTTCTTCAAGGTCTAGGCGGTATTTATGCACAAAGTTTTAGCAGAATGTTACAACAAGGTGGAAGGTAAAAATGTAAGTATGCATTATGGCAAGCAAATCTTGATGTTAATTTATCCAAGACATTTAAGAATCCAAGAGATGTTTCAACCCACCAGGCTCCACCTTTAACTAAAATATGAATTTTGGGTACAAAGGCTCAAAAAGTTATCCACAAATGTTGGCCACAAATGTTACAAATTTTAAAATCTGATTTGATCTGTGTGGTGTGTTATGCACGTGATTGAAACACGGTGCTTTGGGCTTTCAAGGGCTAAAATAGGCGTCTAGGAGAGTACTTATCACCACTAAGCTGCCTGTTAAATACCTCTGAAAATTGATCCACCGCAGATCACATTTCAGAGGAGCTGCAATGACAGCCACAACTGTAAACAGGGAGATTTACTCTCTCTAATTGTCCTGATTGCAATGTTCCTGTGACAACTGTCAATGAGAGGATTTCCTTCACAGCAAAAAGATAACTTCTCACTTCCTGTCGAATCTACAGGACAGGAAGTGAAGGGAAGATCCCCAGAATAAAACACAGGTGTAAAAAAATCTGACAGCAGTTTCAAACCTTCCCTACTCTATCCAACATTTTTTTTTTTAAGTTTTGACTTTAGATATACTTTAAGTGAGCCCTTACACTATACAGTTATTTTAGATTGTAAGCCCTTAAGAACAGGGCACTCCTTACCCTCTTGCATTGAATTGTATTTTAACTGTACTGTCTCCCTATATTTTGTGCAAACTGTTGGGGAAATATAAATCCTGTATGATAAAAAAAATTCCAAAAAAGATAGTACAGTGCAGAGATTCTACAATCAGATGATAAAGTTTATAGCACGCTTTCAACATAAATAGAGTCATTTCAAAACCAGATGTTGCAGCATAAATTGTGATTATACTAGACCATGGGTGTCAAACTGGCGGCCCTCCAGATGTTGCCAAACTGCAAGTCCCATGAGGCATTGCAAAATTGCCAGTTACAAACATGACTTCCAAAGGCAGAGGCATGATGCGACTTGTAGTTTTGCAACTGGTGGAGGGCAGCCAGTTTGACACCCCTGTACTAGACTAACCATACTCAACAGTGTTTCCTCCAGGGGTTGCCAGGGGTTCCTTGAGCAGTGGTTGATTGACCTCCCCTTTGATGGTGCCTCCACAGCTCCAGAGCCAACGCCACTTGATAAAGCCAGCAGCATGATACCAATGATGGTCTGCACACCTAACCTAGCCATTATGAGGGGATCCTACTTTTTCTTGATTTTCTATTACAGAAAATTCAACAAAATGCAAGGTGAAAATGTAAGTATGCGTTATGGCAAGCAAATCTTGTGTGGCATTCAGAAAATCACTGTAGGGAACCTTGTTCCCCTTGACCCCCAATAAATTGGTTTTAGTAAAGGGTCTCCAAAATCTAAAAATTTTAGGAGTTCCTCTAGCACAGGTGTCAAACTGGCGGCCCTCCAGCAGTTGCCAAACTACAAGTTCCATGAGGCATTTCAAGATTGACAGTTACAAGCATGACTCCCAAAGGACGAGGCATGATGGTACTTGTAGTTTCACAACAACTGGAGGGCAGCCAGATTGAGACTCCTGCTCTAGGGTAAAAAGGTAGACCAATAGAGGTGCCCAATCCAAACATACATTTTATTCAAATGTATTTTTCTAATGAAATTGGTATCAAAGTAAATCATTACAAAATACTGGATGCTTTGAACTGTGTGGTCTTACGGCAAATGCACTTTCTGGTACTAACCTACGCCTTGGCTGCCTGTGGTTTATATGCAGAAGTGTTATCAGCGGATTAGATCTAAATCCTTCTAATGTGTCGGATAAAACAAAGGAATCTGAGTTTTCATAGGACATGATGGCTAAAAAACAATTTCTGAGCTCCTTTTCCATAAAATAAATGCAAGCATTAAACCTAAGGAGTGAGATCCATGCGTGGTTCCTGTGCTCTTGTAGCAAGCATTTCACTCGTCTGTTTCAGGTCTCTTTCCATGAGCTCTCTCAGCTGAATTGAACACATAGCAACACAAATACAGGTTTCCATTGGGATCACACAGCACATATATTTTCGCTTGCCAGTTATCTCCAACGGAGGGATCCACTGGCTACATAGTTGTTACTTCCTCCAGGCAACAAAAGCTGCACGCAGTTGTGCTATATTAAACACTGTATAACTTGGGGACAAATGTCACTTTAGCTCAGCACTGTATTTAAGATATAAATAGATGTTCTTGTCACTTCATAGAGTAGCACATATTCTTTAATAAACTGTAACGTTTTTCATAATATTTTACACGACTTTCAATATTTTCACATACATGTAATATTTTGCTTGAAAGCTATTACATTTATTGATTACTTTTAAAATAGGAATGAGATCTATTAATAATGCCAATACACCATTACTAGCAATGTGGTTGATTGTAGCAGCTTTTCTCAACCATAGCACTAGGGAACTAAAGGGGTTCCTCCAGAAGATGCTAAGGGTTCCTTGAGGACAAAACAGTGGTAGATTGATTATTATATAAGGTACTTATATAGCGCCATCAATTTACATACATATTATACATTCAAATCAGTCCTTAACCCTCAAGGGGTGTACAATTTATGGTCCCTAGCTTACATTCATACATACTAGGGACAATTTAGACAGGATCCAATTCACCTACCAGCTTGTCTTTGGAGTGTGGGAGGAAACTGGAGTACCCAGAGGAAACCCACACAGGCACATGGAGAACATGCAAACTCCAGGCAGGAGGTGCCGTGGCTGGGATTTGAACCAACGACCCTAGTACTGCCAGGCGGAAGTGCTAACCATTTAGCCACTGTGCTGCCCAGATTAATACTATAATATCAATGTGCAGCGCTAATAAAAATGTGGGTGTTATAATCAATGATGACCAGTGTGATTATAAAAAAGAAAGGAAACATCATAAAAAAGAAATAGGAAATTGTGAATACTCCAATGAAGAAACAAAATGGACAGTATAACAAATAACAAATGAA
This sequence comes from Staurois parvus, assembly GCF_062004578.1. Lineage (NCBI taxonomy): Eukaryota > Metazoa > Chordata > Amphibia > Anura > Ranidae > Staurois > Staurois parvus. The sequence continues at coordinate 10,559,803 of NW_028318478.1, forward strand.
AATATATAAGTCCTCTAAAAATCATAATAGTCCCAAAAATAGTGATGTGATCAAATCAATAAAATGTAGTGTCTTCTGTGACTTCCGCACTGCACCTCCACTATAATGCACTCACCAGAAGTAAGTAGCAAGCAAGCCCAGAGTGGACTAACACTAAGGGGTGTTCCTGCTTGTTCCTCCTGCCGGTGACCCGGTTGAGGGTGGGATCTCTCCAGAAGCCAGTGATACACCAAATGAATAATCAAAAGCAGAGTAGCCAAGTCTCCATCTCCAGCCCACGGTGAACCAAGCAAAGGGATTCCTCCTAGAGGGCAAGCTCATAGACCAAGCCCAGAGACAGTATTATATAGTGTAGTATGTTTTATTAAAAAGATAGCAACCATGTGGAGCATAAAATCATCAATTCATAAAAAGCACTTACAAAGATGGCCGCTGGACCATCACGTGGACGCGGTGGCGTGACATCAGCACGTAGGCTCCTCGCTGATGCTTTTCATGCGCACAAACGTTCTCAAAGGGCCCTACCTATTATTTGTTTCATTTCATTACTATTGCAGAACACAATGTTGATATATATGGGTTAAAGTGGTTGTAAACCCTTATATATAGCTTTGGAAGTGACTACTCTCAGGTGATACAAAAAAAGTCTTCCTGCATAAGTTGTACCTGTTTGTCTTCTCTACAGCCTTCTAAAGTACGGTACATATTTTACACAAAGTCTCTGAGCTCCAGAAGGCAGTGAGCAGGGATGTGAGGACACACACAATAGAACATAGAGCAGGGGGCTGAGTGTGATCTGAGACCTGAGGAGGACACAGATTTTTAATTTCAAAGGTTTACAACAACTTTAAGTACATGCCATTTCTTTTTATTTTATTTAAAACTCTCTACAACCTACTGCTCCGTGAATGTACCATGAGCTGTAGATATCATTTTTAGTAGGGGTTCCCAGAGGCCTGCGAATGTTATAAAAGGGTTCCTCCATGGAAAATAGCTTGAAAAAAGCTGGACTAGGGCATTGCAGGTGGGGACTGAGCTATTTTCATGCACTGATAGGATGTTACCCAATGGTCTTTTGCCAATAGAAAGACTCTCCCATCTGTTTTTGAGTCCCTTTCACACAGGTATCATCTGCACCATCGTCAAAAAATGGACAACAGAATATAGATAAAAATTGATCAGTTTACATCAGATTGCACATTTGTCTTTCGTTCTGTTTTGTTCAGTTTTCATCCATATACATCCATTTGTACATCCACTATTAGCTGTTTTTACCGCATTCACTTTCCCATACAGAGAGTATGTGTATATATACACATGCACACAGAATGGGGTTGATTTACTCAAACTGGCGCACTAAGAATCTAGCTGTGCATGGTAGCCAATCACCTTCTAAGCTTTAGCAATAAAACTTGGAAGCTGATAGGTTTCTGTGCAGAAGTGAGCCTGATTTTGCACTTTTCAGCTTTAGTAAATAAACTCCAATATGTATAAACACACAATATGTATAAATGTAATATAGACATATATATATATATATATATATATATATATATACATATACACACACACATACACACATACATACATACACACACACACACACACACACAGTACACATATATATATATATATTGCCAAAAGTATTTGGACACCCCTCCAAATCATTGGATTCAGGTGTTCCAATCATCTCCATAGCCACAGGTGTATAAAATCATCACCTAGGCATGCAGACTGCTTCTACAAACATTTGTGAAAGAATGGGTCGCTCTCAGGTGCTCAGTGAATTCAAGTGTGGTACCGTGATAGATTTCCACCTGTGCAATAAGTCCATCCATGAAATTTTTCTTGCTACTAAATATTCCATGTCAACTGTTAGTGGATTTATAACAAAGTAGAAGCAACTGGGAATAACAGCAACTCAGCCATGAAGTGGTAGGCCACGTAAAATGACAGAGCGGGGTAAGCGCATGCTGAATTACACAGTTTGCAGAAGTCACCAACTGTCTGCAGAATCAATTGCTAAAGACCTCTAAACTTCATGTGGCCTTCAGATTAGCACAACAACAGTGCTTGGAGAGCTTCATGAAATGGGTTTCCATGGCCGAGCTGCATCCAAGCCTTACATCACCAAGTGCAATGCAAAGCGTCAGATGCAGTGGGTAAAGCACGCTGCCACTGTGGAGACGTGTTCTTTAGAGTGATGAATCAATCCTCTCTGTTTGGCAATCCGATGGACGTGTCTGGGTTTTGGCAGTTTCCAGGAGAATGGTACTTGCCTGACTGCATTGTGCCAAGTGTAAAGTTTGGAGGGGGATTATGGTGTGGGGTTATTTTTCAGGGGTTAGACTTGGCCCCTTAGTTCCAGTGAAGGGAACTCTTAAGGCGTCAGCATACCAAGACATTTTTGACAATTTCACTCTCCCAACTTTGTGGGAACAGTTTGGGGATGGCCATTTCTGTTCCAACATGACTGCGCACCAGTGCACAAAGCAAGGTCCATAAAGACATGGATGAGCGAGTTTGGGGTGGAGGAACTTGACTGACCTCAACCCAATAGAACACCTTTGGCATGAATTAGAGCGGAGACTGTGAGCCAGGCCTTCTCGTCCGACATCAGTGCCTGATCTCACAAATGCGCTTCTGGAAGAATGGTCAAACATTCTCATAGACACACTCCTAAGCCTTGTAGATGGCCTTCCCAGAAGAGGTGAAGCTGTTATAGCTGCAAAGGGTGGGCCAACTCAATAATGAACCCTACAGACTTTAATGGGATGCCATTAAAGTTCATATGCGTGTAAAGGCAGGCATCCCAATACTTTTAGCAATATAGTGTGTATATATATCTACATATTCAGTATATGTCCCTCTTGGTCTCTCACATGAATCAAATGTGCACTTGACTTTCAGTTTCTACTTCATATACAGACTATCACTGAACCAACATATACTAATCATATGAGTTTACATTAGCATGCCTGCATAAAAACAGAAAAGGCCACAAATCTATTCCATTTCTAATCATGGATCTAAACAGACATGGGAATATACTGATGTATACTAATGGTCTTCAGTATTTATCCGTAATCCCATTGGAATAAATGACTGTCCTTTTTCCATCAACAGAAAGAGGGATGAAAAACGGACAGACAGAAGGTCTGTGTGAAAGGGGCCTTTAGCTCTAGGTCTTTCTGCTCCTGCCATAACACAAAAATTCTCAGTGCTTATTATTATTATTATAATACACAATTTATATAGTGCAACAGTTTGTGCAGAGCTTTACAAAATGAAGGTAGTCATTACAGTTACAATACAATTTGTTAGAAACAGAGGGCCCTGCTCGTTAGAGACCTGCTACTTCTTTAAAGAGATTATTATGCTGGAAGTCAATGAGCAAGAACAAAAACATGCAGATTCTTATTGGCAGAGACCAAAGCATGTGTAATATATGGAAGATGATGCATTTGTCTGTCATATACCAAACACAATTGTCTAACCCAAGCAGGGGCGGACTGACAACTCATGGGGCCCCCGGGCAATAGGGAATCCTGTGTCCTTGCCCAAACTCAAAAAAGCCAATGGAAAAGGTACCAGGGGCATCTCATGGGGCCCCCTACAGACCCCGGGCCCTCGGGCAGTGCTCGAGTTTCCAAATGGTCAGTCCGCCCCTGAGCCCAACGCACCACTACTCGAATTCCAGTGAGTAGGACCAAGCACTGGTGTATGCACCCCAGGGGGTGTTTTGACAAGTTACTGGGTCTAAAAAAATGTATGCAATTAGATATGAAAAGTTTTAAGGAACACTGGGGAGATCTGGGGGTGGACTTTCATAGACCCAGTCAAGGTGACAGGGTCTCTTTGAAAAATTGACAAACACTGTCTTACTTAAGCCTTCTTCAGTCATTGCAATTTCTTACTGGTTCTAACAGATTCTAGATTCACACTACCATGTATTGCATAAACAAACATGAATTGTACTTGCACTACTTACTATTTATTAAAGCCATTTATATACAGTAGCTCCAACAATTTACACAATGCTTTACATATTGAACGCTTACATCAGTCCCTGCACTCAAGGATCTTAATCTACGATCTCTACCGTATGCATAAATACACACACTAGGACCAGTTTTAGACAGGAGCCAATTCATTGCATTACCAAACAAGCACAGAGAGAACATACAATCTCTATGCGGGTGGTGTACTGATTGGAATTCATACTAGGGACCCCAGTGCTACAAAATATGAAATTTGTTCTGGGTGATAATAAGATGTTGGTATTGTCACTTTAATGTCTAACACCTGACCAAAGTGAAATGAACTTTAGCAAACAGGTAGAGAATGGCAAAGAAAAGGACATTATGGAATATGTGCTGAAATGCCATTCACAGACATGTGACCAATGTATGTTCTGCTAAACAAGATAAAAAAGTGAAGCATTCAAAGATGTAGGACATGAAAATATGAATGGAAGCTAAAATGTTGGTCATTTGATTTTCTTTCAGGTTTTACAAGTGTCTAAGCAAGTTTAGGAGCACTTCTTATCTCTTCTTTGAGTTTGAGTTCTTTGAGTCATTGAACTGGCTAATAGCCACTGAACAAGTATGTAAATACGGACCTCTGACATTTCTCAAGACTTTCCTAATCTGCATGTCTGATCTGGCAGAGATAAAATACTACAGACAGTTGGGTCAAGTAAATGATATTTTCATAATCAGGCAAGCAATGGAATACCCTTTATTTTCTAACAACATATTTACTTTAATCTGTGTGCTTATGATGCTGTATTAATATTTTTCAAACTGGAGATGGTTAATGACATCTTTCAGAATAATGTAGGGCTATGTTAGTATTTTTGAAGAAGAAGTATTAACTAAAATGACAGAATGCATGGGTTATCATTTCTGGGCATTCATGAGTGTCACAACGCAGTGTACAAATATGATGATATCAGGAGCTTTTCAAACATAATTATGTGGTTCCTTTGATGACCAACTACAAAGAATCCAAGATCTTAATAGAATGTTTGTGTAAAATATAACAAACCCTTTGTCACTTTCACATGTATAAATGCACGTCTACACTTAGCATTAATATTTTTAGTTCTTGAACTGTGTCCTCCAGCAATGTTGGCTGTCTATGCATTAAAACCAAAGTCACATCATTGGTGTCAGTAATGTGAATGGTCCTATTATAAGTATGGTTAATGGGGATATTTAAACTTGTAAATGTAGTAAGTGTAAAAAGACAAGTAAATAAGCACTGTTCATCTGTTATAAAGTGAACAGTACTGCATTAGAGATGCCTACCAAATTTATGGAAATGATCAGCATGTCTACAGAATACCATGGATTGCTGCAGATACAGTACTTTCACAACTTTTGCAAGAAACAATTATCTCCATTATGGTGGCTTTTTCTGCAAATAACCATTTCTATCCTGAGAAGTTATGGACGGGTCTGCCACACATATAACCATGCAGCTTTATATTATATACAAATATGAACAGAACATGCAGCGCTATTAGAGATCAATCATGCATGTATAAATAGTACATAATAAAAAATGATAAGGCGACCACCGCTAAGTGATGGCCCGTCTAAACGTTCACAAATTGGAATAGCATTAAATATCTCCAACGAGAGTGTTCTTGTGGTACACAGTGCACAATTTCAAAATGAAGTGGTAAAAAAATCGGTTCTCAAAGGGAACGTGCAAGCGCACGAAACGCGTTAGAGAGTTGCCTCACACTTGCCTCATACCCTGTGACATCACACCGCACGGCCCCTGTGAAATATTTATATTTCGGAGGCTTTTGGTGTTTGCCTTTCATGCGAGTCGCTTTCTGTGCTTTGTCCAGCGCTCGTTTCATTTCTGTCTTCATTTATATTATATACACCTTATGTCAGGGGGGTCTATGATAACTGGACATGGTGTCTACAGTGGACATCAGCTTGTCACTTGTTCCAACCAAAAATGGCTTGATCAAGCAGCTATTATATCATGTCTATAGCATGCTTAAAGAATGTAGGTGCCACAACAGAACTACTTAGATATAACTACAACCTTTTGATGTGTGTGTAGAAAAGTCAGATGCCCAAAAATCTATCAAGTTGATGTCCTTGTGGCCTTAAGCTAGCCATAGCTGGATTGAAGCTTGGATGGTTCAGCAGGGACCGGCCGAGCATTCAATCCAACTATGGGTAGGCTGATTGTACCCAAGTCGATCCAACAACCAGCATGTCAGATTTGCAACACGTTGCTAGCGACAATCTTTGTGTTATCCTGGCAGGGACGGGTCCCCTCGCCCCCCCCCCCCCCCCCGCCAGAACACAATAGTGACTTTCTTTCCTGCAACCAGGGGTTTGGAAGAAAATTGCATAATCTATGGCCTGCCTAAGCGCTTAATCCCAGCTCAACTGTCACTACTCCTGATGGTTCTAGCCCTTGGTGGACCCACTAATCTCACTGCTTCTCAGTAAAGTATACTGTTGGCTTAATGTGTATATACTGTAAACTACTGTAAATGCTATGTCTCTTCTGCAATTAGACACACTTACTTGCCTGCTCACAATCTTTTACTGAGTGTACACTGAGCTGTAAATGAGCTGCTCAGCGTGCATTTCCGGCATTCTCTGGCTGTCCCAGAATAACTGTTTTCTGTGCGCATGCATTATGTCATCCCCCTGCAGCCAATCAAAAGGCCAACAACCCAGAACCAGGAATTGGCCCTGGGAAAAGATGATAGCAGCTGGCAAGGGGTGTAGCTGTTGTATCTCTGAAAGGTGGAAGTAAGTATTTTGCATCATTTCATTCCACTTTACTGGCAGGGTTACCTGATACAGGAAATAGTATGAAAAAGTATTAAAAAAATAAAAAAATGAATGCAGCCACTACATCTAAGGACCAGTAAGCTGCAAAGCTATCAGTTTTCTGGGGGATTTTATAACTGTGGACCTACAGGATGTCTCCATCAGCACAGCTGGTTATTTGTGAAATTACTGACAAATTATTTTATACACATCATGTTTTTTTATCATATGCCATTGATAGAGAACAACAATACAGTAATATTCATATTGAAGAAATGATATGGAAATGGTGTTAAAATAACTCCTCTGCCCAGAGTTCACAGAGTGTCTCAATGGCCCGGCATTCTGCCACACATGTTACATGTCCTGATCTGGAAAAGCTTTATTTAGCACATGAATATGTTCCATTTATTAAATGATTTTATGAAGTGCATGTATTACCACTTTTTGCTGCTGTGTTTGTTTTGCAGCTGCCCGGATCCTTTTTCTATTTTTGTGTGCAAATGAAGACTGAGTCTTTTGTTTGACAAAGCGTGAAATAAAATTCAGGATGTGTCTTCAGGCTGCGGACTTGCATGCTTGCTCTCTGGAGTTGTTCAAGCTGGTAGCAATGAAGAGTCAAATACAGAACTACTGTAAAATATTGTTTATTATATGTAGGGATGGTTAGACAAATGCTGCCCAGTTTATACAGGAAGGTAGTTTTGCGCATTTTGGTCAGCTCAGAAATATCATGCACTTTGTAGAGTAGATCATCATTAAACAAGTATTGTATTTTAAAAGGCATTCTCATAGTGTGGACCAATGAAGTCCAACTGGGTACCAAGATGCTGCATGTGAACCTTTAAACCTACAAGTAATAGCTGGTGGGTAAATGGTATTTAAAGGACTTGTAAACCTAATATGTTACTGTATGTAAAATAGCTAATAGCAGTATTCCCAAAATGATATACGGAAATGCTGTATGTTTATACGTCTAATGAAATATTGTATAGCATTGCTTTTCCATCTGTTATGTCATGTCAGCTTCTCTCAACCCTTTTACACCAGAGGAATACTAAAATAATTTCAGATCTCAGCAGTCAGTGAGAAAAAATGCCCCTTACATTGGTGCCCAGTGAGAAGAATGCCTCTCTCACAGTGGTGGTCAGAATGCCACCCTTACATACAGCTAACAAAATATATACTGGCATCATGTGGCTGGCTGCTGAAAGTGGTATTGGCCCCCTAACTATACAGGCACCATCAAATGGGAAGTAAATCAGTCACAACTAAAGGAACTCCTAGCAAGCTCTGGAGGAACCCTAGAATTACAAGGAACCCTGGTTAAAAAGGGATTTTTAAAGCAACAGTTATTGGTGCTCATCTAAAGGAGGATCCTAGGGAGGCTTATTTTTAATTTAAACAATCCAGTAGCAAAATTCCACTATAATTTTAGAGAGTACACATTTATCCCCTTTATATGTGAAAACTGTGGAGTTGATTTACTAAAGGCAAATAGACTGCGCACTTTGCAAGTACAGTTGCCGTTGGAGGCATTTGCTCCAAAGCTTAGTAAATGAGGGGACACTTTCCTGACTTCCATCATCCAATCATGTGCAAGCAAAAATGCTGTTTTTTTCTATTTTCCTAGCATGTGATTGGGTAATCTTTACAAAGTGAATCTTTATTTAATTTACTAAGCTCTGGAGCAAATGCCATTACAGAGTGCAACTACGTTTGTAAAGTGCACAGTCTTTTTGCTTTAGTAAATCAACCCCTGTGTGCTTTTTGGTCATCACAGCTTGAATATTTACCAGGATGAAAAAAAAATCTGACCCATCCTTTGCTGCAAGGCATCGAGTCACACACACATTGAAACAAATTGGCATCCCTTGGTTCTCTACAGGTATAAATCCCCTGTCTGCCACAAGATAGTACTGTACACATAGGACAAAATTTGCTACAGTAAGAAAATACTATATGCTAGTGATGCTGGGGCTGCTTAAACTTAACTTCCCTTCATTTCCTAAGAAAAGAGCTACCGTATAACTGATGTGAATGTACACTATGTATGTTAAGTACTGCGTAAACTGATGGCGTTATATAAGTACCTGAAATAAGTAACTTGGGCAGATCTCAGCAGTTTATTTATATATTTTAACAACATGCTCATGCAACTACCAATTATACTTTTGGTGGAATCTTGGGTTCTTCCTAAATGAACAAAAAGCTATATAATAGCTGTATATAATACCACTATACTCTAAAATATCTTCTTTTTTTTGTTTGTTTTTCATAGAGTGAGGAACAATTGGGCCTTCTGTTGGGTTGTTACTGCTGTGTTTGACACCACTTATTCTTTATCCCTCTGACATCAGCACAAAATAGGGGAATAGGGATCATTTTGAATAGGAAGATACACAAAGCAATACAGAATCACACAGGAGTTCTAATTTTCCCATTCCACTGTAAAAAAGTTTATGTCCTTGTCCCTTTTGGAGATATTTTCCATTACTTTCTGTCCTGATCACATCTGGAAGTAATAGAAAATCTCCAATCTCTTTAAAACATAAACTATTTTGGCTGGAGTTAGGTCCCTTTCATACAAGGTGGATTCTGTTTCAATCAGCAGGGTATCTGCGAGCTAATCTTCTGCTGATCGGAGCAGAATGGGCAGATGACACACCCATGTCCACCTGATCAGACCCAGAGGTAGGTGGGTATAAACAGACAGACATCCGTTTACACCCATCTGTAAACCCGCCTGAATGGACCTTCCAATCAGGTCTGCCTAAAAAACTGATAGGTGGACCAGATTGGAACGTCCATCTGAAAGAGGCTTTAATCTTTAAAACCATGGACATATAAACAAAACTTTTGCTCTGGCTTCCAGCATATATTTATGAAGTTAAAGACTGTCCAAACTTGCTATCAAATTGCAGCTCTGGAGAAAATATAAAACAGAAAAAGTCAACTATAGTCACTTCAGTAATGCACATCTAGGATAGAAACATTTTGACTTGTCTGCTTTGAGGGCAGACATTCCCTTTAACCATAACTTTCTATCTGCTGTACTTGTCAAAATTTGCCTGCTACTGACAGTGGTTTCTCATCTTGTAAAAGAAGAGGTGTTGTAAAATGTCATGTTTTCCATTGTCGTTTCATCACTGTTTTTCTCTGGCATTAAATTTTCATTACTGAAAGAATGATCCTCCCGTCTTTGATTCTCTGGGCCTCAAATATGAAAAACATTCCTGACGTCACCCAGGACATATCTAGGTTGCAGTTCTATCAGTGAGAGACTCCCCCACGTACCCTTTGACAGGTGCCCTCCTCCTAAACCTCTCCAGGAATGTGAAGTGGCCATCTGGAAAAGAACACTTAAGATTCCTCCAAGAAAATTTAAGAAACTGTGTTTGATAAGGAGGGAGGGGAAGAGCCTGCTGTTTCTAATTGAACATTCTTGGATCTACATACAGCTTATGATGTTGTGTAACAGCATTTCATTCGGCTAGTTATTGGTATTTTTAAATATGCTATTTTACTGGGTTACTTTATCCTTGATTGAGAAAGAACTTCAACAAAGCTAAATGGCCTTGACATGGCCTACAACATAATGATATTTGGAAATATGCTTAATTAACTTTTTTTCAGCTGTGGACTGGCTAATTGTTGCCGAGGGCAATCAAAGTAGTAAGTCCCTTTGGAACACAGATGACTATAGCTGATTTCTAAAAGAATAGTTGTGGCTATCACTGCTTTTTATGAATTGTACATACAGGAGGTACAATGTTGGTGCTCATTATTGGAAAACCTAAGTGGATCCATAAAGTTTACCATCTTTTAGCAAAATAAGAGTGATTCAGGGGGCATTTGGCCCTTCTCCTTTCTTGCCAGTGGTGGACATACCATATGTGCAGAATATACTGCTGAACATACGTAGGCCCTCTGGGACTTATGGTTCCAAATATACTAGATGTGGATTGAAAAAGTGTTGGAATCCCCTCCTGTTTCATGCACACCTTGAGGCTCCTCTTTTGTGCAGGTATACAGCATGTTTCATGATGCCCCAATTGTATTTCTGCTTTGTGGCAGAGAGTATCTCCTGCCTTAATGATACTGAGGCATGCACAATGTTTTCCCACTTTTTCTTGACACCATTTAGCATGGAATGGAAGGGGCTATTTATTGTTTGATCTAATTACATATGCGCTTACAGTACACAGACCTTTTCTCCCTAACTCCCCTTGAGTCTTAGATCATTTTCTTTGTTTTGGTGATGTCTCAGTTCCGCACAATGTACCTTTTAGCATTTGTAGTCTACCATAATGTATTATACATTGTTTTTCTCTCGGGACAAGTAGGGCTTTCAATTGGTAGCAGCTTTGTATATATACATTATATCTTTATTTCCTTGTTTTTTTATCGGGAATAAACAATAAAACATTGCCATTTTCCCAGAACATTATTAAAACAGAAGCATTGTGCTTACCCTGATCTGCTACAAGCTCTCCTATGGATACCCAGGAGCTGAACTCCACAGGAGCTGCCGATTCCTGGAGATGGGGCAAGTATCCACTGTCCCAGCACCATTTTAAAATGGGTAATCACAAAGGCTATTCTTCATCTGCATCTATATATCTATCTAGTTATCTAACTATGCGTCTGCCTATCGATGTATAGCTAATAAGTGTTTGCAGGAAAAATTGTTCCTGCACAGCTGCCCTTGAGTGATGCTACCACCTCCTCTGATTTTTACTTACCATTCATATATTGCTTTTTCTTTATATGTGGTTTGGCATAACATTTTAGCACAGCCCCGCAAGTGAAAAATAATAAATAAATTATCCATTTACAGTACAGGGAAGTATGATCGGCACTGACAGGTTTTCAGAGCAGAAAGAAGTGTTTTAATCAGGGTTCATAAAGTATTATATAGCGCCAGTTTTACAACTCAGCTGTTTTTGGATGGCTGATTTAATTCACAGCTGTGCATTAAAAATACACATTGGGAAAGTGTACTCCACTTTTATTGACACAGTGCCGTTCATTAAAAAGATGAAGTTTACATTAGCAATACAGTAGCGTGGGGCGATGGTGTCCTCTTCTTGGCTGTGATTAACGCAGTGATAGAGTGAGCTCTGGATTAAATGTTTTTCAATTAGCAGTTCTGCTGCTCACTCATTTTGCTTATACCCTGTAATAAAAAGGCCAGCTAACAAATTTATTGGAGACTCTTATGTGATATCTTCACATGAGCCAGCAAGATAATGGAAATGAATATGAAACAAGTTGCTCGAAAATTGCAGACTTGCACTTATACCGCCATATCACTGCTTAAAGGAGATACCCAACCTTACTGTTTAACTGCAACTTTTTTTTCATTATTATTTCTGGCAGATTATCAGGGGAACGATTAAGAACATTCCAACCATTTCCATCTACTGGTTATAACAATCTGTCTTTTCCATGAAGCAAATTTTATGGTTGTCCATTCTTATGATCAACACTGTTTTATCACCCTGAACTGCCAGGCAGATGACACCACTGTTCCTTGGCTTAGCTCCCAGCATGCTTAATGGACAATGGGGTTGATTCAGAAGTAGAGAATGTTCATTGTGATAAGTAAAAATAGGTGAAGCTAAGAGAAAATAAAATTCATTTTGGATACCTAAACTGGGGCAAGGGAATTAAAGATTTTTGCTTGCATGTGATAATAACACAGCTTTACCTAATCCACTAAGGTAAGTTAACATTTACTTTGGAAAGTGGACATTCTCTATTGCTTTAGAAAACCACTGTCAATGAATTAGTCTTATCACTCACTGATTCATTGTCCATTGTTCAAATGTCATGAGGAAATCAGTGGTCTCCAAACTGTGACCTGCAGGCCAGATATGGCTTTTTGCTAGCCTTTATCCAGCCCTTGGGGCATTATTCTTCCCACTAATACAAAGCACTGACATCTACTGGTTATAACATAATGGGGCATAATTCCTGCTACTGACACTAACGATGGGGCACTATTCCTCTACTAATACCATTGGGCACTATTCCGCCTTTTACTGACCACAGGTGCTATGTAATTTATGTACACACACCAGGGGCAGACTGACAACTCATGGGGCCCCCGGGCAATAGGGGATCATGGGGCCCCTGTGTCCTTGCCCAAACTCGAAAATGCCTATGAAAAAGGTACCAGGGGCATCTCATGAGGCCCCCTACTGACTCCGGGCCGTCGGGCAGTGCCCGAGTTTCCAAATGGTCAATCCGCCCCTGAGACACACTGACCACCAAACCTGAGGCATTGTTTATTCCCACTGAGTACTGGCCATTTTTTACCCCCACTGGCCACAATCCCACCCTCCTAAAGTCTGAAGGACAGTAAACTGGCCCCTTGTTTAGAACATTTAGAGATCCATGGGCTTCTAATGCACACTGTGGATGCTTACAGTGTGCAGTGAAACTGATTTTAGTACAGGAGAGAACCCTTTACAACCGTGCAAGGCTGAAGATGAGGCTCAAGTTCAGCTTTAAGGACACAATGTGATGGCAAAATTGGACTGTCTATAAATATGATAGATTTCACATCATTGTACTAAACATATTTAGTAATAATCATCATGTGTGATAGCAATTGCACCCAGCAGAGAGTGGGAGCCACTAAATTCTAGGTATTCAAGAATGCATCAGATGACTATGTGACTATGACCTCATAACTTGCTTATACGGTATATAAATGCAAAAAAAATAAATGCTAACTACAGGTATATATTTTTTTCTTATGACTTTATGAATCAGTATGCATCCAATTCTCTGGTTCTTTATAGCATGTGTGCACAGATATGCAGTAAAGTGATTCTCAGTCTTCTTTGATTTAAAGAACATGATACTACAAAGTCTGAAAATGTATTCTATGCCTCTTGACTTTTTGTAAAAATATCAAATAATTATAATAACACTTGAATACCTCTTAAAGGATTGGCTTAAAAAATGTAAAACTCTAAAAGGAGTGTTCTCTGATGGGAGGATAAAGAAAAACAATGAAGCCTAATGTGTTTTACATGTGCAAACAAAATCTTGTTCTATTAAGGATGCGTCTATATTATCCAAAGCTGAGATCATTTTACCATCACTGTGCAAAGTCATCACATTTTTTTCTTTCTTTCAAACTAACCTTTTAGGCCAAACTTAGTATCACATATGGATTAAATTAAACAGCCGTGGTGGTCTATATCTATTCATAGGGATTGTTGGACTTGTTTTTTTACATGTTACTTCCCAAGGCAAACTTTCTGTCTGTAATATTTATAAAAGTCTGTATTTTGACTATAGAAATATATTGATCAAAATGTTTTTTTCCAGTAAGGCATTAGAAAGAGCAAATGATAATGTGCAATGTACTATCCACTCGGATATTGGTCTGTAATCAGGTGGCTCATGAATTCTGACTTTTAACTAGTCAGTGTTACTGCATATTGAATATTGCCTTATTTAATAGGCACATGTCAGTGCATTAAATTAGAAGTAAAATGTGATAGTGTTAACTTTTAATTTCTGACTTGCAGAGGAACAAATATACTTGCAATGTGATTGGCTACTGTATAAAGTGTTTCAACTCTCTTTAGCCAAATATGCATGAAGCTCTTCTATTCTGAAGCTAATTGGCAACTACCTGTAGCATTTTCAGAGAAAACTTCAGAGAACTTAGCAATGATAACTTGCATTTTTTTCACTTTAAATTTTGCTATTAATATAGATAAAATAAAAATTTCAGTTGTACACAGGGAATTTGGTTACAAATGGTTTCTGTTTGTAACCTACAAAGCTAAGTTAGTCTGTCGCTTCCATACATTGCCATTCCTATCCTTTCCTATTTATTGACCTAAAATAAGCATGTGCATATCAAGTATCAGGATTCCTGATATCTAGTTTTCTCCAGTACCTTAATACGCAGTTAAAACATGATAATAGACATAACAATGCATATAACAGCCAGTCTAGTCCAGCTTATACTAGAGAACTTTTCATCACTAGACAGTGGAAGGTATTCTGCAGCTACATGGGATGGGAAGGTCCTTGACCCCTCTGAAATAAGAAATTGCTGGGGTCACATGCCTCTAGATTTTTAGGGATGGCCCCAAAATTGTAATTTTGCTAAAAGCTCTCCACAGCTACTGCAAAATTTAGATTCTTTTAACCCAATCCAAAAGATTTTCCTACTTACCTCTGGACCCTCAAACAGTATCTCACTACTTTACAAGCTGCAGTGACACATGTAAACTTCCCAAAATACTTAGTCCACTGGGAACAGGAATGATTTCATAAACTAGCTGCAAAGCACAGTTCTGATATTCTTTGCTGGGATAAGACCTCTTCCATCAATACTAAATTTAAGCTGTTTTCTTGATGGTATAGAGACCCACTACAACTAAGTAGATTTGACTCTCAGACCTCTTAGTTGTGGTGGAGGTGTGGACTGGCCTTGGTCACCCTTTCCCATATCTGATAGAACTTCTCATTAATAAAATCTTTTTGGCTAGAGATTGTTAAATACTGTATATCCAAGAGATTGTCAATGCAATATATATATATGATATAAGAAATGAATGATCCCTCATCTACTAAAGGCAGCTAAAGCCTATACACAATCAGAAAATCATATGAAAAATACTGATTTTTGAAGCAATCCTACGATAATTGGATCATTAGTACACAGTTTGTGAGAAATTATTTGAAGGGACAAGCACAAAAATATTTTTCGTACCATACCAGATCATTTGATTTTCATTTAATCAGTACAGTTTTCATCCAAAAATACAATACAAATACAATACATTACATCACTTCCGAATTTTGATTCTGTTGTACAAGAATTTTTATAACTTTAGTAACCTCTTCATTTGTGATATGGAGACTAGCATGCAAAAAAAAGGCAATCATTCGTCTGATATTCTCATTGTGTGTATGGGGCTTAAGAGTCTGATCTCAAAGTATTGGAGGACCTCTAGATGACCATCAGCAGCCAAACAAATATTGTGAATATACAAAGTACATCACTATTCCAAGGAGGCTGACTATGAAATCTATTATTAAAACTCAGATTCCTGTAGATCATTATGGAGACAGTCTCAGATCTTAATTTACAGCAAAATGTGGTATATCATACACCTTAAGAAATAACTAAACAGCACACCACTCTATTAGGGCCATAACATGACAGGCGACCCAGGCCTTTAAACAGTTCATAGTACTGCTTCCTACTAAACTAAGTATACACTGATTTCCTTATATCTAGTTTCTATCCATTCTGTTCCTAGATTTTTGTTCATATGGCAGGACTTTATATTCAAATGTATGTTCTTACTGCTACGTATGGTTTTGTTATAAGACTGTATGTACTTGTCAACAGAAATATTTTTTATGTACTTGTTTATCAGTAATACCCACCTGTATTTGTACCCCTCATTTTGGATAAAACATTTAAGCTCATTTTCTAAAGGATTTGAGTTGTCTACCCTTCAATTATCTGAAAAGAAAACCACTGTATACTTATTTCATCTTCACATGATTGAATAATTGAAGTTAATATTCACACATTTTATTGTGTCAGCATTCTCATATCATGTAGTAAATCAGCTTAATTGGCTCTATATTAAACAATAATAATAATAGGGGTATTCAGCCTCAGGAACTCCTGTTTTAATATTATTGTGTAGTGTATCTTAGAATTTCATATTTATCTTATGTCCCTTAAATTGCATCATAATCTAGGAGCTGTGTGTGAAATGTCCACAAAAAATAACTATTTGCCTCTTGAACAATAACACTTTACTTGGCTTATCTTTAATCTTATTCTATTAGAACATTTAATGCAAGACAGCTTACCGTGTTGTTTGAGTTTTTTGTAATGTAATTCATGATAAAAGACAAAGCTAATGCTGATGAGTGCCGTAAAGTCAGGCTAGTCTTAAATTCATTAACCATGCAAGCCAATGGTTCCTGTGTGAGAACAAATTCTTGGCTTCCCAGTTCAATAACTGCCCAAGTTCAAATATTTATAGCATGTAGATAGATAGATAGATAGATAGATATGAATAGATAGATAGATAGATAGATAGATAGATAGATAGATAGGGTGTTGGTGATCTGAACTCTCTCATTATCCATAATATGCAGTTGGGGACCATGATTGCTCCCTTTACTTTCAGTCCAAGAGGAAACAGGAAAAATAATTATACATGTCTCAGTGCCATGACTCAGTGAAGAAGTTGATTGATGCCTGACATCACTTGCATTTTACAAACAAGTAGGGATAGGGAATCATGAAGGATGCATCCCACTTCTTTTTGATATTAGCAGGAGATCCCAGCACCCACCTGACTCACATCTAGTATAAGTGGTCAGTAGGAGGAGAAATAGTGCCCCATCTTTGGTGTCAGTGGAAGGACTAGCACGCCATTGGTGGTGTCAGCGGGAGAAAAAGTATGTCATTGTTGGTGTCATTGGGAGGAGTAGTGTCCCATTTTTGGTTTTTCAGTGGGAGGAATAATGCCCTATAGTTGATATCAGTGGGAGGATTAGTGCCCTATCATTGTTGTCAGTGGGAACAATAGTATCTCATTGTTGGAGTCAGTAAAAATAGTGCCCCATCATTACTGTTAGTTGAGAGGAATAGTGTCCTATCATTGGCATCAGTGGGAGGAATATCGCCTCATTGTTGGTGTCATTGAGAGGAATAGTGCCCAGAGGGCCAGATAAGGGGATCCAAAGGACCACAGTTCTGAGCGACTGATGAGTTTCATTAAAATTATTGGCGGGGATCTATAATCCAGCCGGGAAATCAAACATTGGCAGCTCTCATCTGAAGCTTCTGAGAAAAGTAAGTAGCTTGATGACAGATTCCATTTAAGGACCAAAATATATAAAACAAAGAAGTTACGTTATGTAAAATTATCTAGTCCATGAACACATTTGTTTAGCTAGAAATAACCCCTACCCCCAGTAAGACTTTTACCACAACATGTGAACCATTTTATAAATAATGCTTACTCTTTTCATTGGTTCCTCCGAGATAGACTTTTCATACATTGTTGTATTTCTTATGTCTACTCACTTTCATGCAGCCCCATGCAGACAGCTGTACCATTAATATGCTTTCCATCACTCAGAAATTTTTGTATCCATTAGGAATTTATATTACTTCCTTCATTACTACAACATCAGATCCAGTGGATGATGAAAGGTCCTGTTCTAATCCCCTCCATATTAACATCAGACTCGTAGTTATGGATTACCCAGCGTTTTCTATGTCATGTTTATAATACACTTTCATATATCAAGGGAAGTTTGGGCCTATCAGTTCTGCAGTGTGTATATTTCTGAAATAAATGAACTCTCAAGGAAATTCATTTAAATCCTTTCAGTCATTACTCACATTTTTATTAATATTAAAATTATTCATTTTTCATCAGAATTCACACGGAATTGCTACAGTCTTTTTATTGTCAGTGCTCTGTTTTCATGCCTTTTAGTTTCAAGGGCTGAACCACTTGGCAGGATTTCTATCTGTACTTTGCTTACCATTAAAATTCCATGAAAAATGTCAGTCATTAAAATGCATTTTTAAGTAAGCATAAGACTAAAAAAACCTTAAAGGGAATGTACTGCCTTAGATAAACATATTTATAAAACAGGCGGAATTATTTATAGTGACCAATCAGATGTTAAGCTAGAACTAAAGGCAATATTTTTTCAGTTCTTGATAGAGTGGAGGGGGATTAGAGCATCTGTCAGGTTTTTTATTGATGTCTGTTTCACCCTTTCTGTTTGTCCTGTTTACCATTATCACGTAGAGCGAGAGTGAAAGAAAATCCCACATTTTGGGCTGTCATCAGAATAGGAGGGGTAACCTTCTGATAGGGACTCTAGTTCTGATGACTCTGGTGATAACTAGGGATTTCCTCCCTTCCTGATTTGGATATGGCATGGGAAGTGAAGGGAAATCTCACCAATAGGACACAGATGGCAAAAATAAAATTGACAGGGGGTATAGCCTTCTATTAAAGTGCAACAATTTTGGAGTGTTGCATTTTCTGCTGTAAGTTCTTTATATGGAAGGCAACACATATATTCTATTACTCAGCAATAATAAAATGAATGTAGAAAATAACTGTAATTTCTTCATTGTTTTAACTGTTTTATAATACGTTGATATTCCTTTAAATGTAACAGATTTATTTTAATTTCTGCTTCATAGGCTGAAGATCTAGGAAAAACTGCAAATCTAGAGTAATTTCCCACAAAATCATTAGACCGTTTGTAAAAGTAAATTTTTTTAAAATTAAAATAGACATGTTATGTTTCTATAGACATACCCACACATACCGTGACTCAGCCCTGCCCTCATTTTCCTTGCTCCCAGGATTTGATTAACAGCAGCAGGAGCCAATGCCTCCCATTGCTGCCTCTGTCAGCAGAGTAAAAGGAGGGAGCTGCAGACATGACATGGTGCTGGATTGAGGTCAAGCTCAGGTAACTATAAAGGAGGGTAATGGGACATTTTTTGCCTTAGTGCTGCCCATGTAACGCACATGTACGGTGGCAAACACTGCACATATGCCTCCATGGATAGCAGAGCTTTCTGTGCTGAAAGTACACTCAATGCATGCTCCCAGCACAGAGACCGAGCTGTCAAAAATAGCTCTCGGTCTGTACTAATGAATGGGAGCCAGCAGGACCAGCTTCCAATCATGCAACCACTGTGACAGCCAATCACCATAGCTGGGTGGGAAGGGGTTAGTAGATACTGTGTGTTTCAAGTGAGAAATAAAACCTGTCTGGTTGGTAAGGGCAACTGCTACATCCTCTATGCAGTTTTCCTTGTGGAAATGACTGTAAATCAAACCCTTCTTTCTTCATTCAGTCATTACCAGGGGTGTATTTGCAACAAACAAGGCATTTGCCTAGGGTGCCATTTTTCAGGGGGGCAGCTGAATTTTGTAGGGGGGCAGGGCCATCCCCCGGAAGAAGGAATGGAAGAAGGAACACATGCTGCATGGGGACCAGGTGGGATTCGAGAAAGGCTGCGGGCTGCTTGATGGTGCATGCAGGGATGTCCAGAGCTGTGAAGGTGAGTGTCTTCTCTCTCTCGCCGGGGTGGGGGGGTGGCCAGTGTATGGGGGGTGGTGGTAGTAGAAGGCTCTCTTAGGTGGTGGGTGGTGGGGGGCTGGGGTGTTGTTGGTCAATGTCAGGTTCTCTTCGTGGGGGAGAGGGGGCATTTTTACATTGCCTAGGGCAGCATGAAACCTAAATACACCACTGGTCTTTACTATTATGACTATGATCTAATATTATATTGCTTTTAATTACTTGTGTCAAAATGCAATACACAGTAAATATACTGTGGTCAAAAAAATAGAAGGTATTTTTCTGTAGCAGAAGTGGGACTATCCTTGACAATTGCATTCTTGAAACTACATGTACAGAGATAACAGCAGCTCGCTTTCTATAATTGCTCTGCAGAAACAGATTTCTAAGAATAGGTTGAAACTAAGTGACACCTCACTCACCTTACATAGTTACAGTTGAAAAAAAAATATTTTTTTCTAAACTCTATCTAGTTCAACCAACAAAAATAAATAAATACATTTGAAAATAGAAAATGTCCATATACAGAACCATATACCCCCCAGTTGATCCAGAGAAAAACAAAATATATATCGGTCAGCACAGTGGCTAAATGGTTAGCACTTCCACCTGGCAGTACTAGGGTCGTTGGTTCAAATCCCAACCACGGCACCACCTGCCTGGAGTTTGCATGTTCTCCCTGTTCCTGCGTGGGTTTCCTCCTGGTACTCCCATTTCCTCCCACACTCCAAAGACATGCTGGTAGGTTAATTGGATCCTGTCTAAATTGTCCCTAGTATATGAATGTAAGTTAGAGACCTTAGATTGTACACCCTTTGAGGGTTAGGGACTGATGTGAATGTACAATATATATGTAAAGTGCTGTGTAAATTGACAGCGCTATATAAGTACCTGAAATAAATATATATATATACATACACACACATATACTGTATATATGAAGCATGATCCAGTTTGCTCCAGCCAGGGAAAAAATTATATTTTGACCCTCAGAAAGCAAATATTTCCTTGATAATACATAATCATCACTGACATAAGGGCAGAATTTACATATTCAAGACTGTAGAGGTAATGAATGACAAAACAAATAAAAGACACCCCAAACATTAAAGGAGAAGTATGGGGTATATACAAAAACAATCATACATATTCACCTCTATGCTGCAGCTGTCCCACACCGGCTCTAAGCCTGAGAACTGAGCAATCACATGGCCTCTGATCGCTCAGTTCTCGATCAGGTCGGAGCTGAGAGTGGTGACTCTCTCTGTTCTGCTCCTTCAGCATTCACTGGAGGGGGTAAATCATGCAGCTAGGTGGATCCCGACAATAGCCTGCTATAAGGTGACTCTGGGCCACAGGAGAGCAAAACTATGCGCACTCCTGTGACTCACTAGAGAAGTATGGCCAAAAAAAGCTTTGGCCATACTTCTCTTTTAATAGAATTTATAAAATCCCACATTTTACTGCCACTGAGGACACCTCTGTATTCTCTGTCACAAACACAATTGCTTTCTTGCTTCATAGAGATAAATGATCTGTTGTTACTTCTGCTTTCTTAAGGACTTTTTCACACAAATGTTCAGTCTGGATCTTTTCTGTCAGTTTTTTCGATGGCTCCAATCTGATGTATGTCCATGGGCAGAGGAATGTAAACAGACGTTTGTTTATGTCTGTAGAAAAAGGTTTGCATCCTTTTCTGTTTTTGCAGACATAAATGAAGAAGTCTGCTTTCTGGGCATTCGTCCTTGAACACATAGTGCCCTAAACCTTCATCCCGCTACGCGTCCCATCCAGCCCGCAGCAGCGGTCAGCCTTTTCGTGGGGTTGACAAGTTGCCAGCAGTGAGGCTGAACAGGACACTTGTGCCCTCCGTCTGCAGCTAAATGCCAGAGCCCCATGCAGGGATCTAAATGCCCAGTGTGCATAGGACCTTAACAAGAAATGTTTTAAAAAAATGGAAGTAGATGGAACTGACGTAAACTGACAATTTCTGTTTATATCCCTTTATGCCTACAAAATGGAAAAGGATGCAAATATTTTCAGGTTTTTTTCTGCTGACATAAACAGACTCAGATGTAATTGGATGTAAAGGAACTTGCGTCAGTTTACATCTGCCAACCCATAGACATACATTCAGGGCTGCTGTTAGAAACCACAGGGCCCCATACAGCCAACCTGACAGGGCCCCCTCAAATGAACACGATGCTTCAGTTGATTCAGCCATGAATGAACACAGTGAGTGATTGGTACCGATCCCTCATTGTGTTCATTCAGGAAAGGAAGGGGCTGGAAAATGTGACATATTTAATGGACACTTCCCCCACTCTCCATCCTGAAGGATCCTATCATGTGTTTGCAGCTGCCAGTGGGAAGGAGCGGAGGAAATTCGGCAGCACTGCAGGGATAAAGTGGGTACACAGGGGGGCTTGGACAGTAGAGGGAAACATATGGTGCACAGAAAGGGTGATTGGCATGGCAGGGGGGCAATTACTGGAACCGATCCCTTGTATGGTTTTCTTTGCAGCAGCTGAAAGCCAGCGGAAGGGAGAGGAGAAGAAGCCAGCTTTCAGCTGCTGCAGAGTGAGCAATACAGGGGATCGGATCCAGTAATCCCCTCCCCCCACCAACGCTGTGCTGATCACCCTCCCTGCCCACATCGAATTCAACCCTGCTTGCCTGGGCCCCCTACAGTAGGGCCGGTGCTACCCTCTTATCCATGGCCTTCCATACATTGTGGTTCAGTCTCAATCCATATAAAAAACTGACAGACAGATCCAGACTGAACACTTGTGGAAAAGGGCCCCTAGGTGGGAGGGTGTGAAGCAACCAAGATAAGATGCTCACACGTATTTAAAGCTGAATTCCAGGTATGGAATTTTTACATAATTACATTGATCCAACTCTGACCAATGTCAGTATGTATGTATCATACCTGTGGGATCCCCATGGAAGCCCATTGGAAGCAAAATTTTTGTAGTAGGCTCTACTACTACTGTGATTGGTACTAGCTTCAGGGTCCCGTGCAAAACATCTGCCCTGCTGACTACTGAATACAGAAGGAAGCTTGCTCGGCATGGGCGCCATTTACTCTTAATGAATACAAAGCATTCTTTGATTGGACAAGGTGGGGATTGTAATGTCATCTCCCCACCTCTCCAATTGTCCAATGAGAAAATACAAAGTGTTTCCTGATTGGTGCCCATGGAGAACAAGCAACCTTCTATGGTATGTTCACAATGCAACAGTATAGGTAAAAGACCCAGAGGCTAGACCATAGTAGTAATGATACGTAGCACAGTGATTTCCATCTTCCACAGGGGTCTGTATGGCACACGTTCATACATACTTCCAAGCTGGACCAATGTAACTATGGAAAAATGCCATACCTAAACTTCAATGTCGCCCTAATGGGTTGCCCTATGTGAAATAATTGCCCTACAGCAGCTCCAGAACTGTTCCAGTCATGGAGAATTAGGTAGCTTGTCAATGCACGTTTTGCACGTTTGTAGTGCATTTTGTCACCCAGCAAATTGCGCATCTGCTACCCGTGCTTTGGGTGCCATTGCTAATAATGGCTCAGCAAGTGTGACTGGCGATTGCAACACATTTGCAGCACATTTCTGAAATGTGCAGCAAAATGCACATTTCTGTCTGTTTTGTTGCACATTTAGGAAACGCACAGGTGTGAATGAAGCCTCATAGGGCAGTTCCAACTGCATTGACTATGCGCAAAGTGTCGTAACCCTTAGCAACTAGATTTCATCCCACTACAGCTGGAGTTAATCAATTATTTGCTAAAGGCTGTGGGGGAGATTTACTAAAATTGGTGCACTCAGAATCTGGTGCAGCTGTGCAATCAGCTTCTAAGTTCAGTTTGTTCAATTAAGATTTGGCAATAAAACCTGGAAGCTGATTGGCTTCTATGCAGAGCTGCACCAGATTTTGCACTCTCCCGTTTTAGTAATGCCCCATACACACTATAAGAAAATTTTTGTACGAGGACCGATTGTCCAACAATCGGATCGTTAGTACACAGCTTTCGGGAGCCGATAATGACAGTTCGTCCGACAATATCCAAAGGGACAAGCGTGAAAATTGAATTGTTTAATCAGTACAGTAGTCATCCGAAAATACAACAGAAATACAATATAATACATGACCTCACTTTCAAAATTGTTTTCTTTCATAGGAGAATTTACGTATCTTTAGTAACCTTTTCACTTTCGATGTGAGACTAGCAAGCGAAAAAAATGGGCGATCATTCATCCGATATTCTCATCGTGTGTACGGGGCTTAAATCTCCCTTTATGTATGTAAACCTGCAGCAATTTTTATATCATTAGATGTTTGTGTGGAATTTTTCTATATTAGGTACGTTCCAGCAAAGCCAATATTCATTACCGTCTGAACTGACCAAATACACTTTTTGCTTGGGCCAGCCATTCAAAACATGACATGATTGTGTGGCTGCTAAGCAACTATCAGTACTACAAAGCAGGCTTTATAGCTTTTTCCTGGACAGATGGGTGAAGTTTTCAGAATGTCTTATGTTATCTTATGTTTTCAAGAAGTAAATCAGTATTGGGTCCTTGGCCTATTGTTAGCAGCACACACAAGAAGTGAGACGTGCTGAGAGTTTGGCAACATAATCCCATGCCTATTTTATCCTCCACTGAGGAAGTTTAGTTTTTGCTGGCATGGATACATGCAGGGAATAAAAACAGATAAACTGAATATCAGATTTATGAACCAGAATTAACTCAAGATGGTTTAGGCAACAAAAAGAACATTATAGGACAAGTTCAGTTAAATCAGGGGTGTCAAACTCAATTTCATGGCGGGCCACATCAGCATTATGGTTGCCCCCAAAGGGCCAGATGTATCTGTAAAGCTAGATGTTCAGAGCACCCCACCCTCCCTTACATCACAGCGTGCCTCCACTTACCTTCTGGAGGCGGAGCTGGGAAGCAGAACGTGCAGGGTCTGGAGGAGGACCAGAGGAGGGCTGGAGTCAGCTGAATGCTGAGACCAGGGGAGTTAGCTACAAGGGGGTGCTGCGGCTGCACAGAGAGGTGCAAGATCTGAAGGAGGAATTCTGTCCTCCTCTCTGCTGCCAACTGCTGAGACCCGGATTGGGGGGGGGGAGTTGCAGAGATGAGCCTCTCCATAGCTGCATGGAGAAGCACAGGATCTATTGGAGGAGTTCTGTATTCCTCTCTTTTACTGATTTCTGAGATGAGGGGGGTGCCACAGCTGAGAGCCAAATGAAATGGCCTGGAGGGCCAGATTTGGCCCTTGGGCCTTGTGTTTGACATCTGTGAGTTAAATAAATACTGCTAGCTATTAGTCACAAGCTAAGTCCTCATGCACACTGGACGTCTTTATAGATGCTGTTTTTCACTTTTGAAGGAAAAAAAAATAATTTTTTTTGGTAAAAAAAAAAAAGCTAAAAAACACAAGTGCGGAAAAACACCAATAAACGTGGCAAAACGCTAATGCAAAAACACTAAAAAAGCTGAAAATGCACGTGTTTGACGTGACTTTACTCAGCTAACGTTACCAGCGTTATCAAAACACCCAGTGTGCATGGAGCTTTGGTCCGAATGTGTTTGGTCCGAATATAAATTCAGACTGAACATTCAGGGAGGGATGTACTAAAGCTGGTTCACTCAGAACTTCGTACGTCTGTGCATGGTAGCCAATCAGCTTTTAACCTCAGCTTTAGCAATAAATCCTTAAAGCTGACTGGTTTCCATACCAGAAGTGAACGAGATTCTGAGTGAACCAGCTTTAATATATAAACCCCTCAGTGTTTGGACATTCATCCATTTAGGGCGTTTGGCATGGTTGGGCATGGTTTGGCATGGTTGCCTGCATCCTTAGCAACCATTGACATCACGTAGACCATTCACCAACATGGCTGCGAGTTGTAGCAGGTACTACAGCAAAGAAAAAAACCAAACACTTTTAAATTGCTGGTAAATTACATTTCAATGCTAGCTTCTTCTTTTTTTTGTTACAAACAGCAGACCCTGTTGAGTATTTTGGGGGAAATGGGTTCCATGCTGTTTTGTTTTTTACAAAAACAAACAAGCTGGCAGGGAAATGTCATTTACCGGCACTTAAATAGCATTTTTTTTCTATAAATGTCAGTGTAGCTTTAGCAGGTTGCATACAATGTACAGATGCACCACTTCACAGGCAGGATTGAGGTACCCCCAGGCAGGTTAATTAATGGAAGATTGTTTTTTTTAAGGTTTCACTTGAAACATTACTAATATCTCTGCTTGTACCCAAACTGTTTGACAATCCCTACCCTAATAGCCTGGAAAATGGCTATTATTAATTTTACAGATTTGGATTTATATACACTATATTGCTAAAAGTATTGGGACACCCCTCAAAATCATTTGATTCGGGTGTTCCAATCAGCTCCATGGCCACAGGTGTATAAAATCAAGCCCCTGGGCATGCAGACTGATTCTACAAACATTTATGAAAGAATGGATCGCTTTCAGGAGCTCAGTGAATTCAAGCGTGGTACTGTGATAGGTTGCCAGCTGTGCAATAAGTCCATCCATGACATTTTTCTTGCTACTAAATATTCCATGTCAACTGTTAGTGGTATTATAACAAAGTAGAAGCAACTGGGAATAACAGCAACTCAGCCACGAAGTGGTAGGCCATGTAAAATGACAGAGCTGGGTCAGAGCATGCTGAAGCGCACAGTGCGCAGAAGTCACCAACTGTCTGCAGAGTCAATAGCTAAAGACCTCCAAACTTAATGTGGCCTTCAAATTAGCACAACAACAGTGCGTAGAGAGCTTTATGGAATGGGTTTCCATGACCAAACAGCTGCATCCAAGCCTTACATCACCAAGTGCAATGCAAAGCAACAGATGCAGTGGTGTAAAGCATGCCGCCACTGGACTCAGTGGAGACTTGTTCTCTGGAGTGATGAATCACGCTTCTCTGTCTGTCAATCCGATGGAAGTGTCTGGGCTTGACAGTTGCCACAGGAACGGTACATAACTGACTGCATTGTGCCAAGTGTAAAGTTTGCTGAAGGGGGGATTATGGTGTGGGGATGTTTTTCAGGGGTTGGGGTTGGCCCCTTAAGGCGTCAGCATACCAAGACATTTTGGACAATTTCATGCTCCCACCTTTGTGGGAAGAGTTTGGGGATGGCCCCTTCCTGTTTCAACATGACTGCTCACAAGTGCACAAAGCAAGGTCAATAAACACATAGATGAGCAAGTTTGGGGTGGAGGAACTTGACTGGCCTGCACAGAGTCCTGACCTCAACCTGATAGAACACCTTTAAGATGAATTAGAGCAGACACTGCGAGCCAGACCTTCTCATCTGACATCAGTGCCTGACCTCACAAATGTACTTCTGGAAGAATGGTCAAACATTCCCATAGACACACTTCTAAACCTTGTGGACGGCCTTCCCAGAAGAGTTGAAGCTGTTATAGCTGTAAAGGGTGGGCCAACTCAATATTAAAGTTCATTTGCCTGTAAAGGCAGGCATCCCAATACTTTTGGAAATATAGTATATTTGATGTCTGAACTTATCTAATGTTTGCCAAACCCTTCAAGAACCGATCCCTGGTATGTTTGGCTTATCCCTATTAGCTATACAACTCAGCTATTGTAAAAGATAAAAAAAGAACATTAAAGCAGTCTTAATCCCAAAACCAAATATGTAATAATGTTTCCTTTTAAAAGCAGAAATAAATAGTCACAAAAAAGTAACATATAGGACAAAAGGCGTAAAAAACATTTTTTTGTTAGGGCTCTAGTCCCTGCAATCAGTTTTTATGCATTGATAAGGTGATTGTAGCTGTATTAGTGCACTTGCGACAGGAACAATTGAGTACTGTCTGTGACCCTTTTCTTTATTTGCACTAACATACAATTTTCAGGAAAAGCTTTTGGGGTATGTACAATCACATCAGTCCCTAACCCTCAAGGGGCATACAATCTAAGGTCCCTAACTCACATTTATACATACACATACTAGGGCCAGTTTAGATAGGATCCAATTAACCTACCAGCATGTATTTGGAGTGTGGGAGGAAACCGGAGTACCTTTTCACATCTGTGGGACACTATTTCACACAACCGGACCGCACTATGCAAGACCTCAATATCTTAGTTCTTAAAGGGAATTTCAAAACTATCCAGGAAAGGAAAACTTTTGAACTAAGAATTATATTTCT
This sequence comes from Staurois parvus, assembly GCF_062004578.1. Taxonomy (NCBI): domain Eukaryota; kingdom Metazoa; phylum Chordata; class Amphibia; order Anura; family Ranidae; genus Staurois; species Staurois parvus. The sequence goes on from NW_028318478.1 coordinate 10,587,974, forward strand.
ACTTTATACAAAAGAAAAAGGCCTTAATTTGAACATTGGATTCCTAACTCATCATCCAACAGTTTTAGGACCCCCCTCTGTAACTGTTGTTTCAACCCCCCCCTCCAGTCTTTGCTTTTGCTCTGTCTTATCTCTAGTCTAATCCTAGTTTTATAACCATTGATGTGTACATTTGATTGTGTGTGTTTTTTCTGTTTCCTTTTTTTTTTGTTTCCTCCCCTCAGAGATTGTTTCTTTTAACATTCTGCTAAAACTTTGTGAAGTACTGCTGCTTGGACCTTGAAGAAGGGGACATTCCCTGAAAGCTTGTCCTGAAAATTGTATGTTAGTGCAAATAAAAAAAAGTATCATGGACAGTACTCAATTGTTTCTGCATGCATTGATAAAATAGTCAGTTCTTCAGCTTTTGGTGAATCCGTTTCTCATTGCTTGGTTTAGTATCCATCAAGAGAGGAAGTTGAAAAACCACAATAACCATTCACTAGACAACTTCCTGCGGTCATTCCGTCATTTTAGCTAAGAATAACACATCTGAGTAAAACAGAAAGGAAGGAACAGAAAATCTCAGACATCTTACATGAAGAAGTAAAATAGGCTGCATCAATGTCACACATGCCAACACATATCATAGTGCAAGTTAATGCACATTAATTAAAGTTTTACAAAACCCAGGATCCTGCATTCACTATATCTGGTCTCCCACAATACACAGAACATAGAAATACAATTATTTTAGTAGATATAAACTGCTAAATACCTTTTCTAATCAGCAGTTAGAGCAGTCTTGTGACTTCTATCAGTGTTCAGCAGAGCACTGGTTACAGCTTGTAGGAGGAGTTTTCATGCTCCTCTGTCTAGACAGTGCTGAGTGTGACTGTGCTGATCACATGCACTCTCCCAAGATAAAAAAAAAAAACTATCTAGCAATACACACCAAACTGATCATGTGCAGCTTGCTCCCTAGCCTCTGTTTTATCAGGACATATTTAGGAGACACTGGAAGAAGGGGAGTATCATAGAAGAAAGGATGTGGAGGATGAATCCCTTAGGTTCCGCAGATAGTATAACCAGCATGCTTTACTGCATATACAGACTGATTTTACTGTTGTGGGTTTAGTAACACTTTAATGCATCAGCCTCAAAAGATCTAAATGTGTCACAAAGGGAAGAATAAAAATATTAATAAGTTGTAAAATATACTTTTGTTTGTGGTGCATATGTTGTGCGTCAAGACCCCAATACGGTCTCAGAATTAATTTTTGGGTTGCCATGACCGATAGCCTGAGTTCACACTATAGCGGTGCGGGAAATCACATGTGATTTGGACAGGAAATGCACCGCATTTCTTTGCAGTGCGATTTGAGCCCATTAATTTTGTATGGGCTGAATTCGCACCACACACACAAAAAAAGGTGCAAACGTGTTTTTTGTTGCCTCACCGGAATCAGATTGCATGGTGTTCACACAATGCAATCTGATTGTTGCAATTGCACTGTGTTTTGCTACCTGAACGAGTGCATTTTCAATGCAGTGCAGGTAATGCTCAGGATTTGCTGTTATTCCCGCACCGCATATATGTAAACCAGGACTTAAAGGCATATTTCAAGCTATTTCTTTTATATACTGTAAGTGTCCTATTTTTTCTTTCAGCCTTGCTCCTAAGATCTTCTCTGTGCAGCCTTGCCTGGCACTACACAACCCTCTTGGTAGGGCGCTTCCGCACATGCACACCATGGTGAAGCAGTGTTCATTTCAATCAACCATGGAAAAAGGTAAAAGGAACCCCTTTATAAGGTTCTAGACCAGTGGTTCTCAACCTTATTGAGACAAGGGCCCTGTAAATTCTTCCTAAACTTTCCATACCCCAACAGTAAAAACAAGTTTATGCTCACACAATAAAAGCAGGGGAATATAAAATATATACTGAAATTCTGGATAGGATTGGCTGTCACTGCAGGGAATGGGGGTTGTTGAGGAGGTTAGTGGTAACTGGAAGAGACCTAGTGGTCCTCTAAGTGATGAGGTCTTTGGATGAAGCTGGTGCCAACTGTGGCGGATGTGTCTCTGGAGGAGGCTAGGGGTTTCTCTAGGAGGCTGGAGACTTTGTAGGGGAACTTTGGGAGACTAGAGGGCACAATGGGGCTAGGGTGCACTGTGGGATACTAGAGGTTGGGGGCACTGAGGTTGAGGACTTTATAGCAAGCTATAGAGAGAGAATGTCACCAGCACACCATGGATCTCCAGAACGGGTACAAAGCTTTATTCAGCAATTGCATCACATGCTTGATGAAAGGGTTCTACAAGGCTCTGAAACATTGTCTCTGTTATAATGATATGATCGCTGAATAAAGCTTTGGACCTGTTCTGGAGATCTGTGGTGTGCTGGTGACATTCTCTTGCTCTGATTATCTTCGGTTCCGTTCGGCGGTTACTGTAGCACCTATTTACATACACAGCCACTTTTCAGGAACAGAGTGTTGGAATCTTTAGCAAGCAAGGGGGTGCTGCAGGGGGCTGGAGGGAGCGCAGTGTGGGAGGTTGGACAGCACTGTGGGGGTCGAGCTTTTTATAAGCAGGGGCTCTGTGGGAGGTTGAGAGCCAGTGCATCCCACTATTGGAAGCTGGCTGGAACATTGGGAACTGGGCACTGGCACTGCGGCAGGTTAGGGGATCTGAAGCTGGCTTAAAGCCTGAAAAGAGAGGCTGCGGCCTGGCAGAACCACTGTTCTAAAAAATCTGTTTCCTTACCCCAATATGACAGGGCTGTGCCAATCACCAAAGGCCATCACTGTCACTGGGTATAGTGCATGTTCCTCCATACGTGGAAGCAGTGGAAATTTTCTTTGTATCCACTGGCTGAATGGAACAGTGGAGGACCAAATAAAAAGTAAACCTCATGCTTTGCCCTGCTTGAGGAAAGCATATATTCATTTTAACATGAGTGATTCATTCTCAAATAAATAGGTAAAACATACTTGGTTTATAATATTGCAGAAATAAAGGGAAACTGAATGCAGTTGTAGAATGTCAAATAAATATATCTACATACTGTAGTTACATAAAATACAATTGAAAGGAGATGTTGATGGACCTACTGCAGCTGTAGACCAGAGGAAGGTGACTGTGCAAATGTAGCTAATTTTGCTTTACATAAAGAAAAAAAAATCCTTCATGGTCACCAAGTTCAGTTGGCTCAGTTCTCTGGAACAGAACATTTCTCTGTCACCCTTTAATAATTATAGCTTTGGACATTGTTATCTGCAAAAAAAACTATCCAGGCATTTTTAAATTCCGTTAGTGGTTTTATCATTATAAATAGAGATCCTTCTATTTTCCATGAAACAAACAAGCAAACACTTCAGTTTCAACGGAGTCAGACTTCTGAAGCTGTGTGTGCACATCAGACAACACAAGTGGGCAGAAAAATACACTCACCAGCCACTTTGTTAGGTACATCTTGCTAGTGAAAAGAAAATATCCCCCACACCATTACACCACCAGCCTGAACCATTGATTCAAGGTAGGACAGATCCATGCTTTCATGTTTACGCCAAATTCTGACCCCACCATCAGGATGTCGCAGCAACCAGCAACCAGTCTGCCCATTCTCCTCAACAAGGCATTTTCGTCCACACGAAATATAGAATAGACTTAGAATGGGGTGGGAGTAGATTTAAAGTGTTACTAAACCCACAACAGTAAAATCAGTCTGTATATGCAGTAAAGCATGCTTGTTATACTCACTGTGGAACCTAATGGGTTAATCCTCTGCACTGTGTAAAAAGACTGTTTGATCCTGTCTTCTCTGCTCTTCTTCTTGTTTAAATGTCCGTGTCTTATCTCCTGATAAAACAGACTGAACTGTAGCCATTCTGCACATGCTCAGTTTAATGTATATTGCTAGAGAGGTTTTTTATTCCTGGGAGAGTGCATGTGATCAGCACAGGGCCAATCAGCACTGTCCAGACAGAGGTCAGGGGTTCTGCATCCTCCTAGAGCAGAATGAAAACTCCTCCTACAAGCTTTGACCAGTGCTCTGCTGGACACTGATAGAAGTCACAAGACTGCTCTAATTGCTGATGAGAAAAGGTATTTAGCAGTTTATATTTACTAAAATAATTGCACTGCAAGGCACTGGGTTTAGTAACACTAAGTATAGTTAGTGTTTGACAGAACTTCCACTTAAAGAATACATTGTGTAAAAAGACCGTTTGATCCTGTCTTCTCTGCTCCTCCTCTTGTTCAAATGCCCACATCTTATCTGCTGATACGGCAGACTGAACTGTAGTCATTCCAGTTTCGTGTCACTTTAACTTTAACATATTTTTGTACGCAGGATCTGGGTTTGAATTATAATTTCATGTGCATATGCATTGGAATGCTTAAGGACGAAGGCATCCCGTGCGTAGCTCTGTGGGATTTTGAAGAGCAAAGTTATATTTTTGGTGCCGTATTCTAAAAATACATTGCACACCATAAGGCTTGTTTAATGACATGGCAGAACAATGGTGTGAGTTTACCCAAGGCAGCCAATCAGTTTTTATGGTCTTTACACACAGCAAAGCATTGGAAACTTGCACTTTATCATGGGAACACACTTTAATTACTAGCAAGCAGCTAATATTTGTGCCATGTTGAGGACAAGCCTTGAAACCAGACATAAAAAAATTTATACTTATCTGTGTTCCCTGGCAAAGTCAAACTAGGGCCTGTAGTTATTATTATTATACAGGATTTATATAGCGCCAACAGTTTGCGCAGATCATTACAAAATGAGCGCAGACATTACAGTTACAATACAATTTGGTACAAGAGAAAACAGAGGGCCCTGCTCGTTAGAGCTTACAATCTAGGAGTTATTATAATTATGATAGGGAATTATAAAATATATGTGTACCTTTGCCTTGTAAAACAATCCGTTTAGTTTAAAATAGAAATGTAAGGTAATACATTTGATAATAGATAAAAAAAAATATAAATACATTTTTTATGTGATCACATGATCTATAATCCCAGCTGCATAAGGGACATAGAGAGGTGGGGGGTGGAGACTGCAGGGAGAGGGTGTCAGTAGGAGGCAGAGAAACAGCAGGTCACTGACCATCTCAGAGGGGTGTGTCAGCACAAGTCTGACCAATGGAGGACAGGCAGGCTGAGCTCACAATTAGAATGCAAAGAAGAAAACTGACCACGCTAGAATGAATGTGCTTCCATGCCCTGCAGTGGTCAGTTTGAAATAGGAAAGCTGGCAGGATCACCAAGGATTTTACATAAAGGAGAGAATACAAAGAGAACAGGATATTTTTTTAACAGACACAGTAGAACAGACACATCTCAGGAATCTGTTGGGGTAAAATAAATTACCTTTTAAAATACAAATACTGTTTACAGGACTTTATTTCAGAAACATGGCAGCTGAAATGTGTAATGAAAGCCATCTGAACTACTCATGGTTCAAGCTGGAATTCATGAATAGAAAATATTCTGCTAACAATTGTGATCACCTTGCCATTGGAACGGGTGAAACCCATTAGAAAAATCCTTCAGTGCAATGTGTAAAAAACATTAACTATTAGACGTAGATGGGTGTTGCTGGGGACAAGGACGTACAGCATGTATGTATGTGTGTAACAGGTGCACGGTCTGTGTTTCTGGGGGCTGGGGGCAGAGATACAAGAATGCAAGACAATCAATGTCCTAAATTCCCAGAGAGGGGGAAGGGACCAAAGCGAATGTGAAACTCCACTCTGTCCTCTATACACATTCTGGCATGTAAACAGCAAATGATAAGCACCAAGCACTTCAAACACAATGATGTTGTTTATGATGCATTATTTGTTTGGAACTTTTCCTTGGCTTTCCTGTGCAATGCTGCCCTACAAAAAGTGTATTTTCTATTCAATGGACATAGCATGATGGGCATGACAAAAATAATTATAATGAGGGCAACACAGTGGCTGCCAGGCCTGTGCTCAGATCATGGATCTGGTAGGAATTTAAGGGGGTCCCCAGTGCTTTTTTCCCCTATTTGTGGGGAGTGGGGCTCCCCTTAAAAGTCCTACCAGGCCTAAAGGACCTGGTATGGCTTTTAGGGGGAACCCCATGCACTTTTCCCCCCATTTTTGGGAGCTGGGGTTCTCCTTAAAAGTCCTACCAGGCTTAAAGGGTCTGGTATGGCTTTTAGAAGGAACCCCACGCACTTTAAAAACTAAATAAAAATGACTGTGGGGTCCCTCCTAACCTTCCTACCAGACCTAAAGAGCCTGGTGTCACAAGTTAGCCTGCAGCCTCTTGTGTTTTTATTCTTACCTCCTTGCTGCTCTTGATTTCTCACATGTGTGTTTGTCTGTGCTCACCTGTGGGCATCATCTGGAAAACTAGCAATGTCAGGAACGAAGCCTGTTTCTTTTCTTAAAATGTATTGTTTTATTTTTGTTTTTTTTAAATATTATTTTTTGGTGGGGAGAGTATTCTCCCCTCTGACTTCTGCAGTTTGCAGTGTAAGCAGCCTTATACAGTGTGGGGCATTGACTTAAAAAATTTAATTGGCCAATCATGGCTCTCACAGTGCATTGTGATGTAATTGGCCAAAGCATTGCACCTGACCACATTGCTTTGGCCAATCATGGCCCGCTGAACACCCTTACCGTACGAGTGTTCAGTGAAAACACGAATGGCCGATGTTCAAGTTGAACTTATGTTGAACTCGAACATCGAGCCCAACACTAACCAGCACCAGTAGACTTTTTACTTATCCTTGTACTTGATTGGAAACCTGAAATGTAAATAGGTTCTCTGTGCCACAGTAAAAATTACTCCTTCAATAATCCTATCCAGAAATGGATGGTATATCAATGAGAGGCTTGTGAACATAGGAAAATAACTGACTCAGGTGTAACTGACTGTTATTTATCCCCCAAAATATGGCCAGCATCAGATGGTAGCTTGCCAGTACATAATTATGCACACTTTGCCAATATGAATTTGCATGTCTATGCGCTGATGGTTCTAAAGCATGATCGTTCAATATTTGGATCTTCTAACCTTCATATCATATAGCTGTTCTCTCTGGTAATGCTTTCTGTTGGCAATCGTTAATTTAACGTACATTGAATATACAGTATGCTGTATATACACACAAAATGGGGAGGTTATCCTATATAAAAATAAAATCTGATGTTCTGAGAAAACCATCCACTAAATAATTTGACTGTACAGTGACATAAGCTAGACCAGGGGTGGGCAAACTTTTTGACTTGAGGGCCGCAATGGGTTCATATATTGGACCCGGGGGCCGGACCAAGAGTAGATGAATGATGTGTATGTGTCATCCATAGTAAGTATAGTAATATTCCCCCATAGTAAGCATAGTAATTAATCCCCCATATAGTAATTCATCCCCCATAGTAATTCATCCCCCATAGTAATTCATCCCCCATATAGTAATTCATCCCCCACAGTAATTCATCCCCCATAGTAATTCATCCTCCATAGTAATTCATCCCCCATAGTAATTCATCCCCCATATAGTAATTCATCCCCCATAGTAATTCATCCCCCATAGTAATTCATCCCCCATATAGTAATTCATCTCCCATAGTAATTCATCCCCCATAGTAATTCATCCCCCATAGTAATTCATCCCCCATATAGTAATTCATCCCCCATAGTAATTCATCCCCCATAGTAATTCATCCCCCATATAGTAATTCATCCCCCATAGTAATTCATCCCCCATATAGTAATTCATCCCCCATATAGTAATTCATCCCCCCTATAGTAATTCATCCCCCCTATAGTAATTCATCCCCCATAGTAATTCATCCCCCATATAGTAATTAATCCCCCATATAGTAATTCATCCCCCATAGTAATTCATCCCCCCATAGTAATTCATCCCCCCTATAGTAATTCATTCCCCATATTGTGTCAATTCACTTACCTTTGCTCCGCGCATTCCTCTCGCCGTTTTCCCGCGCCGTTCCGGTCTTCAGGGCGGACTGTGAGAGGAGCTTAGCTCCCCTGCTGCCCCGCCTCACGCTGCCCCGCTCCTCACGCTGCCCCGCCTACACACATCCTGACAGCCAATGTTTGCCACGCTCCGCGGGCCGGATTAAAAGGTCCGCCGGGCCGTAGTTTGCCCATTGCTGAGCTAGACCCTGCTCTTTGTAGTTTTTCTCTCTTGAGGGTCATACTCACATCAATGATGTCATCACCTAGAACAGGGGTATCAAACTGGTGGCCCTCCAGCTGTTGCGAAACTACAAGTCCCATCATGCCTCTGCCTTTGGGAGTCATGCTTGTAACTGTCAATCTTGCAATACCTCATGGGACTTGTAGTTTGGCAACAGCTGAAGGGCCACCAGTTTGATACCTGTGGCCTAGAACATCCTTGCATACTCAATTATTTCTTGCCCTCTTTATCACCCCACCATCAACATCCTTTCTCCACACTCTTGCTGTCAGTCTGGGGGTTTATCTACTTCCAATGTTAGACAGGATGCCGTATTCTCCCCCAAGCACCACTTTCATAGCTTGGCCATAGATGGGATGATTTGTGGTAAGTTAGCTCATCAAACAGTAGCAGATGTATTTTGGACTCTTAACTGCCCTGTGCATTAAATGTTCTCAAAAACATTTTGTCATCAAACTGTTTTTGTTAACCTTTGTTGCTAAACGAATATTCTTTGAAGTTTAAATATTGACGAAATGGGCCTGTTTAAAGCCAGACTTAAAGTAGATCTAAATGCCATACTTTTTTTTGGATACAGTAAGGGAGGATTACAGCTGATTTCCACGTCCCATAGCCAAAACAGGAAGCAAGAGGAAATTCCTCCAAAGTGAGGGAATCCCTGGTTGTCACCACGTTCACCAGAACTAGTTTCCAAATTACACGATTTCCCTTTTATTCCAGTTCTGCTGACAACCCAATATTTGAGATTTTCTTTCAATTTCACTCTCGGTGATAACAGAAAACAGGACAAACAGGGAGTGTAAATCTCCCTAGCTGAGGCACAGATGGTGATGAGAACCTGTCAAGTGTTCTAATTCCTCTTAACTGTGTCCAAAAATAACAAAAAGTTTTGCCTTTAGTTATACATCAATCAAATTGAACTAAAACTCTTTAGGAAATTCCAAATACTTCCTTGGTAGGATTTGATTAGCTTTACTTACTGCTCACAGTTCCTCCTTAGCATGTCATAAGAATGCTGATTGGCTGATACTAAAACCCACAAAAAAAGAATATTTTTTTATTCACAAAAATTTTTTCTGAAATTTATTTCTTCAAAGATGTTTTTTTTATTTTCAAAAAGAAAACATATGGCACAGCATATACAGTAATTACAATGAGCAATAAAACTGCTACATAATCAACGCTGTGGTACAATGTACGTTGGGGTAACCATGGCTAGATTCATCAGCCTGCATTTTTACAGACAGAAATGATCTGAACAGCTGGCAATACTACTTGCAGACTCGTACTAGAGTAATTTGCTTCATTATGAAAGTTATCCATCTTTTAGTCTGGAAAATGACAAGGCTGGCCGTCACATGACTACCTCTAACTCTGCGTCCTTGTACTTATCACATATGCACATGTCTCATTGGAGTTTTATAGTGGCCTGATGACGGTGGGGAGGGTCCCAACCACAAAAAGCTATTTCCCTTGGTTTCATTTCTGTTCCACCTCATGCTGCATCTCAGGAAAGGGTGGGTATCATCAGCATAACATAGAAACTGAAATTCTAGAGCCCAGAATGATTTTTCTGCTGGGGCCAAGGCACGTAGCCAGCCCATAGAAGTAAATCACAACTATTTCCACTATGTTCATGTTTATACCATCTTGGATTCCAGTGGGTGTTGAAACTTTACCTCCCTATATGTTTCCTAGAATATTTTTTTACAAGATAAGGAGAAAATTCATGGTTGGAAACATAAAGGTAATTATTCATCTAAATAGTTTTTGTCCTCAACTCTATTTATCATAGCAAGCAGTGCACTCCATGGGACATATTCTGCTTGTTTTAACAAATGTATTCACAGTACGGGGCTGGGAGGCTTAATATTATTTCATACATCTGGACAATGTGTACTTCTAAACGCAGAATATACTCTTCATTCTAGTGAGCAAAAATATTTGGACAATTACGTAACTAGAGGTCTGTTACATGGCCTAAGAATCACTACACTAATGAAAAGTGTTATAAAAAATAAAACATTTTACTAAGAAAATAAAGAGGAGCCTAAGTGACCCTGGATTTCTGAGACCTGAATAAGAATATTTTACTTCCAGACAATTTATGGTTATGTTACTCCTTTATTATTCCAAATGTCAATCTAATTCACACTATGATGTACAATTATCCACCCTTTCCTATAAGAGTGTATCTGTTAGTATTAAGCGGCTCATTTACTACATGATAGCCAGGTTGAAAGGTTTAGGTGAAAAAAGACTTCCCCCTGAACTCAGCTGGGTCTTTACAATGGTTATATGTTAGGTTGATGTTCTTATATTGGTGAACAAAAGCAAAACAGGGTGCACTCTCTTCGTGCATTACATGAATTTATTTAAAAGCATAAAAATGCATACTTACAAACAAATGTGGGATAAAAACAGAGAAGAACAGTCCGTAATGATGGTCCAAAGTGACAGTAGACCCTTGGTAAGGTAGGCTAACGCGTTTTGGGAGGCAAACTCCCTTCTTCAGAGCTAAAATGTGGAATAGCAGACCTACATTTTAGCTCTGAAGAAGGGAGTACGTCTCCCGAAACGCCTTAGACTACCTCACCAAGGGTCTGCCGTCACTTTGGACCATCATTACGGACTCTTCTCTGTTTTTATCCCCCATTTGGTATGTGAGTATGCATTTTTATGCTTTTAAATAAATTTGTGTTTCACGATGGTAATGCATAAAGAGAGTAGGCAGCACAGTGGCTAAATGGTTAGCACTTCTGCCTGGCAGCACTAGGGTCATTGGTTCGAATCCCAGCCACGGCACCACCTGCCTGGAGTTTGCATGTTCTCCCTGTGCCTGCGTGGGTTTCCTCCAGGTACTCAAGTTTCCTCCCACACTCCAAAGACATGCTGGTAGGTTAATTGGATCCTGTCTAAATTGGCCCTAGTATGTGTAAGTTAGGGACCTTAGATTGTACACCCCTTGAGGGTAGGGAGTGATGTGAATGTGAAGGGGCGCTGTGTTGTGTAAAGGGCACTGTGTTGTGTTAGGGGTGCTGTGTTGTGTTAGGGGCGCTGTGCTGTGTTAGGGGCACTGTGTTGTGTTAAGGGGTGCTGTGTTGTGTTATGAGCACTGTTTTGTGTTAAGGGATGCTGTGTTGTGTTAGGGGTGCTGTGTTGTGTTAAGGGGTGCTGTGTTATGCTAAGAGGTGCTAAGTTGTGTTAAGGGGCACTGTGTTGTGTTAAGGACTGCTGTGTTGTGTTAGGGGCTGTGTGTTGTGTAAGGGGCACTGTGTTGTATTAGGGGCGCTGTGTTGTGTTAAGGGGCACTGTGTTGTGTTAGGGGCGCTGTGTTGTGTTAAGGGGCGCTGTGTTGTGTTAGGGGTGATGTGTTGTGTTAGGGGTGCTGTGTTGTGTTAGGGGCACTGTGTTATGTTAGGGGCGCTGTGTTATGTTAGGGGCGCTGTGTTGTGTTAAGGGGCGCTGTGTTGTGTTAAGGGGCACTGTGTTGTGTTAAGAGGCGCTGTGTTGTGTTAAGGGGCGCTGTGTTGTGTTAAGGGGCACTGTGTTGTGTTAAGGGGCGCTGTGTTGTGTTAAGGGGCGCTGTGTTGTGTTAAGGGGTGCTGTGTTGTGTTAGGGGCGCTGTGTTGTGTTAAGGGGCGCTGTGTTGTGTTAAGGGGTGCTATGTTTGTAGGGGCACTGCTATGTAAAGGGGGGCAGTGATGTGAAGGGGGATCTGAGGACACTGTGGGACTTCTTTAAATAGCGGGCTGTGATGTAGAGGCGACTACAGTGTGAAAGGTACACTAAAAATCATAATGTACCGAGGGACTGTGATGTGTTATATCGCTAAAGAGATTCAGACTTCTGCTGGAAGGAAATTTTGCTAACTGGACCTCCGTAAATTTTAATTCAAGACCCCTGGTTTAGGTTAATGTTCCTATGTGATGCTCTCAGTGCATCAGATGTCACTTCACCAATGTTCTTTATTGGTCATACATTAGTTCAATGTTCTTATTTGATGTGCTCAGTGCATCAGATGTTCCAGGTCAGCATACCACTTCCAAAGGGTAAAATCAACTTTTTGTTCAGCACAAGCACATATACCCCACCCAGGATCCTCCCTTAAACATATTTTGGCCCCTACTGGGGACTATTCATTGAGTCAACATCAAATATCAGTGCTTGACCAGTATGAAGTTAAAGGTACCTGGCTTCACAGCAACCCTTCAATTCCAGGTTACGTCTAACTTTGCACATAATGTTCTCTGCCTCTTCCTTTCGAATACTCACAAGCTTTGCACAAGTTGCAGATTTGATATTACAGATTCACTTTAATATGTAGATATATGTTTACTTGTAGTTACTGTATATACTGTACTGTATGTATTCAAAGGACATTTCAAGTTGTTGTATAACACGAGTGTGCCATTTTGACTTGTTTTATAGTGTCAAACACATTAGTGATATCATTACAGTGAAGGTTATAGTTTACAATTGTCTTTATTAGATGTTTATCATTTTATCTCTCTTTGTACAGGCATCATCAGCAGTCAGCATCTACTTCCAGGACTGAGATGCTGGCTCAGAGATAATCCAATCATGTAAATCCTGGTGTATTTTCAGTTCTTGGCTGTGTTCACAAATGTCTGACACTGATCAGCCCACTGCTGTAGCCTTTTGCTGTTACCGTGGGACTTTCTACAAAGTTACAATGTTGCAGTTTGAAAAATGCTCACTTCTGCCTGCAGCAGTCTGATGACTTCATCTCAGCCTAGATTGGAGCTCAAAGGCTGCTTACAGGTACATATATTTCTATAAAGAGACATGTCAGGAATTTATTCATGCAGACATGTAAAGTTACTTGAAAGGATCATTTTATAGTATACCTATACTTAGACTATGCAATAATACCTGATATGGGGCATAATAGCAGGCACACTAGGTACCTGTACATACCTTAAAGGATACTAAATCCCTCAGTTCTTTTAGCCATTTTCAGCAGCTGATTTAATCATCTACTGAGTGTACAGCTTCTTTATCTTTAAATCCTTGCCTATTTTCCAGTTTAAAGGGGTTCTAAAGTCTCAAGGTTTTTTATCTTCATGCATTCTATGCATGAGGGTAAAAAAACCTTCTGTGTGTAGCAGTATCCCAAGCCTCCCAAAATACTTACCTGAGCCCCATCCCAATCCATTGATGTCCACGAGAGCCTTGGTTCTTCAGGTGCTCTCACTCCTGACTAGCTGAGGTAGCAGCAAGAGCCATTGGTTCTCGCTGCTGGCAATCACAGCCCGTGAACCAATCAGGAGAGGGAGGGGCGGGCCCGAGCCATGGTTCTGTGTGTGAATTGACACGTAGAGCTGTGGCTCGGGAACGCTTCTACTCAGGTGTCCCCATAGCAAGCTGTTTGCTATGGGGGCACTCAACAGGAAGGAGGGGCCAGGAGTGTCGGCGGGCAACCCAAGAAGAGGAGGATCTGGGCTGTTCTGTGTAAAACCACTGCACAGAGCAGGTAAGTATGACATGTTTGTTATTTTTAAGAAAAAAAAAAAACATGACTTTAGTATCACTTTAAGCTCGTGCCTTGACCAATACCCCAGATTTCCAGTTTCAGGATGACTCCTTTATCTTGCAACATCCTATGGAGCCACCCTTGTATGCAGGCACTAGAGTTGTGTCTCTCAACACCAGCCTTTCTGAACCTTTTAGCCTTAACGGAGCCCTTAGGAATAATAAAGTCTTGAGGAACCACTAATTCATTGGTGGTCAGTGGGAAAAATACCACTTACATTGGTAGTCAGTGAAAAGAATGCCACCATTACTGTCAGCTAAAATAATTGTAGGTGAAATGCCACTGCTTCTGACAAATAGCGTTGGCCATTGGTGGTTATTTGGTCACAGCTCAAGGAATCTTTAGCAAGCAACCTCCCGAGGAACCCCAGGGTTCCATAGAACCCTGGTTGAGAATGCCTGATCAACACTGTGTTGATCAATCAGCAATAGAAATACACAGCCCCTTTGCTTAGGATGGCAAAGCACTTTCCTACTCTTCCCTCCTCCTTCAACTTTCCCTTCCCCTCCCCAGGCTGACTAGAGTCTGCACTGTCCACTGTCAACTCTTCCCTGTAAAGACCAGAAGTTCACAGAAGCAGCACTGAGAGAGCAGGAGCCAGAAGCATTGAAAGTTGTACCCTGCACGTGCTGGGGTAAGAATTTAAACAATACAGAGGAATGTTTATTTTATTGTGTACAATGTGTTAAACTAAACAATGCTGAGGGTTGAATACCATTTTCTTCAATCATCTAGCGTGCCATGGAACCTTCATTCCCAAGGTGTTCAATATGAAATTACTGATTTGGAGCTGTAATATGAGGCTCTCTGTTTGCTAGAGGGTCTAAGCACAGAGGGGAAAATGGCAGAGCTATGACAACCACTGTCTCTGGACAGGCTCTAGTGGCTTTTTAGATGATGTATAAAGGTCAGGCCAAGCTTTTACTATCACAGGATTGCTTTACCATAGGTAGAGCTGGTTTATGACAAGGCCACAGTCTAGGGTGATAACATTTTTGGAACTTACATTCTGCCTTTGTATCCCTATCTTACCACTTTGCCCTTCTATGACAAGAAATATCTGTGGTTAGAAATTTATGGTCTACGGAACAGTAAAGGTTCCCTACTAAAATCAAGCCCTGTATGTGTGGCTTACTTAAACATATTTGGCATTTGTTGTCTGTCCCATTTTATCTGCTATTCCAGCCAGTTTCTGCACAAATATTTACTCAGTATCCGGTTTCTCTTTATTATATTTCAGTGCTGGAATATCATAAAAAGAACAATCATCAGACCAATGCAAGAGCCTGGTATTCCTCGAACAGCCGAAACTAAATTGTTCTGTGTTTCCTGTTACTTTTTGAACTTGTTTTCAAGAACTGTACATCTGAGCTAATGTAAGTGGCATGTTTATTGCAAATCAATGTAAAATAGTTGTGGCTGTATATTTATTTAAAGGTGATTTAATCTTTACAAGAAAATACATTACCATTGTAAGTTGTTTAAAATAATGCTTTACCTTGTTTGCAGAAAATGTCTTTAAGTGGAATTATCATTAATTATTCATATTTAAAGCAGCTTCTGCAGGGCCAGAACACTGAATTACAAGTGGGGCTTTTACTATGTGAAATCATGCCAGTTGTTTTTCAACAGCTGATTCTCGCAGGGAAGTTCAGCGTGGGCAGCATAGAGATAGGCTGCCATAATGTAGGATAATTTAACATTGTCTGTTCTTTCTTTCCATTTGAGACTAGGAAGTTATAGGAGGTGTGGATGTGAGGGCAGCCTGGTGGTAGGTGGTAGCATGTAAAACCGCTCACTGCACACTTTGGGGTTGATTTAGTAAAACTAGAGAATGAAAAATCTTGGGCAGCTGTGCATGGTAGCCAATCAGCTTCTAACTCTAGCTTGTTCAATTAAGAATTGAGAAAAAAAACTTGGAATGCACTAGATTTTGCACTCTTCTGTTTTAGTAAATCAACCTCTTTATGTTTGTTAATGAATGTAACAGTACACATGCCACCAAGGGTTGAGTGGCTTGTTTTGAGGCAGTCAGGGTGTCAGCCACTCAACTTGCAGTTGCTTGATTATATCATGATTTCAGAACAGCATACTCAGATTGTCCCTGGGAACTTTTAAACTTGCATGTGTAGTCAGATAAAGGAAAACTTCAAACAAACTCTGGCGAAGCGGCTCCCACATATGCTTTCCCTTGTTGGGTACCCAACAGTAGCTCAAGGCACTTAAATACAGAAAGGGGAACCAAACCAAAAACAAATCAAGTCCAGGATAATTTTAATTGTTGGTAAAAAGTCAAATAAAAACATCCAACGTGTTTCAGGGGCAATACCACTCCTCCTTTATTAGGACTCAACAAGAAAGAAGAAAACTTGGATGACTTCACAGTTCTACATTAGAACCAGTATTGAACTTTCAACGTGGAGTAGCAAGTTGACAGCGAGTCAAGTCAAGATGTTCCTCCATGTGGAGAGTTCAATACCAGTTCTAATATGTGGAATCTTAGTGGAATGTACTCTTATGTGATTACATTTTCCAGTAATATATGTTCAATGTAATAAAACATTGAATTAGATACAGTATGGTATGAACTGTTTGACTAACAAGTAGAAGCTTTAATAGTTTTTGACACAAATGCATTGATCGGCCATTTTGGTCATACACAGTTACTGTGGGTAGTACTTATTGATCAGGCAAAGGAATACGTTTGTTGTCCACATGAATGATGTGGAGGCTACATAGTAAAATTTGGTCAGTTAGAAATTGCTCTTTTACAATTACTCACATTCAAATTATTCACAATTGCAACATGTATGGTAGTCACTAGGCAGCTTAAAGATAGGTTGGACCTTTTTCATGTAAGTACGTAATCACTGCAAAAACTATTTTCGCTTATCAGAAACATACAGTAAAGACAGAGGATTAATTAATGAGTCTTCCCAGACTGCAGCTAATGTTGGACATACTTAATGGGTATAAATACCTAACAGTTCCTTATGTCATCTCTGGGCTTTAGCTCCTAGGGTTAAACATCTATTACTACTCTACCTGTTGGATATTTAGTTTATTTTACATTGTTGAAAATGCAAAAGTAATAAAGCGAATAACCAAAGATCAGAACTTCTTGAAAGCACAAAACTGTAATATAAGGAGTAATTGCAGTTATTACCAGGACCCATGACCCATGTGCTGAGGGATGCAGCACCCCTTTCATCACAGCTCAGATGAAATCTGGCTATCAAATTCAATGCATGCATACATCATAAACATAGCATTTCCTGTATTACAAATGTTGACACCTAAATGGCTGACATGATGATAAATGTATAGGTCATCACTTAACCAGGTCTGAATAAGAAGTATATTTCTACCAATAAATTTCCACATGGCTACATTAATCTAAGCCACTTTGAACAAGAGCAGCAGTTTGTTTGGTCTTAAAAGTTAGCCCCAGCTTGTAGTTTTACAAATAAACTAGCCCTGGCATATACAATGGTGCTTTGTTCTCTCCCTGTATGTGGCTAGGACCATCCCATGGAGAGTTTAATTCCCTTTCATCAGCCTTTCCTTTTCTGCTAGGACATATTATTTAAAGTAATGCTCATGGACATAAATCTAAAAAGAAGTACATAGTCTACAGCTATAGCAAGGTACAAAATTAACAAAATGTACAATGAATGACAGCATATTACAAAAAAGTGATGGCTTCATTGCTTATGAGATTGCTGATTAGTACACACATACATGCAAATACCCAATGAAGCAGCCCTTCTGGAAGCCAGCAGAGCAATATTTTAAATAATGCAATTTATTCAAAGCATTACAACAGGGGTGTCAAACTGGCGGCCCTCCAGCTGTTGCGAAACTACAAGTCCCATCATGTCTGTGCCTTTGGGAGTCATGCTTGTAACTGTCAATCTTGCAATGCCTCATAGGACTTGTAGTTTGGCAACAGCTGGAGGGCCACCAGTTTGACACCTGTGCATTACAGGTACCTACTGACAGCATATGATGGAATTCTATAATTGCTAGAGTTGGTAGCAGTGGGCAGAAATTGGGGTGGAACCTGACTTACTTTAGATGATAAAACCACATTGGCTATTTTGGGGAATGTAGGTGGTGGGCAGGGCTGGTGCTTCCACTAGGCAAACTAGGCAGCTGCCTAGGATGCACTGCCACCTATGGGTGCCTGGGCACAGCACAGGCACGCATTCTCTCTGTGTGGCCTATGGACCTCTTGTATTAATTTGTCATTCCTCTGCAGAGACCCCCTCTCCTCATACACAGGGAATGATGAGGGGAATGATGGTATATTTACCCTACACAACTGTTTTACAGCCTGTACACACGTGACAATTTAGTAAATATATATATATATATATATATATATATATATATATATATATATATATATATCACACTATTCCATGTAGCAGTGAAGTGTTGGCTCCTCCTAGGATGGAAAGTGATGACATTAGCCCAGGACCACGGGCGATCAGCAGTCTCTGATTGGAGGATCAGTCCATCCATC
Source organism: Staurois parvus (assembly GCF_062004578.1). Taxonomy (NCBI): domain Eukaryota; kingdom Metazoa; phylum Chordata; class Amphibia; order Anura; family Ranidae; genus Staurois; species Staurois parvus. Next base: position 10,606,253 of record NW_028318478.1, read on the forward strand.
TCCGGTACACACACTGGCACTCACGATCCTCCAGCTATAACAGGGAGTGGGCTAGTGACCGAATGGGGCATGTCAAGCGTTGGCTCCGCCTTCTTCTACACAGCTGGAGCCAATCAATAGACAGGGGTGTACTCTCGTTGCAGGGTTAATCCTATGTGAGTAGCATGGTCGATGTGTATGAGAGGGAAGTGGTGTGGTCCCGAAAGGCCACATGTCCTCACTGAGACCTACAGCCTGGACTCTGCACCCCAGCAGCAGCCATCAGAGTTGAGCCAAGCCTAGGAGGATAGCGGGTCACGGAGGTGTCAGGAGGAGGAAGGGGGCAGACAGTGGTTGGGGTGAGGGGAGCGGATGCTGATTGATTGTGTGGGATGCTGTCACATATTGAATGATCCTTCAGCAGAGGGGAGGGATGGCAGAGGGGAGGAAGAAAGGACAGAGGAAGATGCAGCTATCTCGGGCCAGTGTAGCAGCTGAGCTGCCACTCCTTCCAGTGTTCCTCTCAGACTCAGTCCCTTACTGCAAGCTGATTCCTGTGCAGTTTTGTAATGCTGTCTCTCTTTTTTTTTTTTGTTATCTTGTCTTTAATATTGGTGCTAGTGGCATCGTATGGCAATTATTTTGCATATTAAAATAAATTTTGCAGTCCCACGTTTTGTTGATTTAATATTTTCTACTGTTTTAAATATTATTTATTTATTGGGGGGGGGGCACAAGTAGCTGGTCTTGCCTAGGGTGCAAAATAGTCTAGCACCGACCCTGGTGGTGAGGCATAGTGTTTCTCTAACACAAAAAAACTTTTGAACTAAGAATGATAATTCTATTTGACACAAGAGATAAGGGCCTTAATTTGGACATGGGATTCCTCAATCATTATCTGACATTTTTATGAATATTAGCTATAGCTTGACTCCGTCTGTGTGAGTGTAGTATCCCCCCCCTCCCCCCTCGCTTTGACTGCATCTTATCTCTAGCCTCCTTTTTTTTTTTTTCTTTCATCTCTTCTAACATTCTGCTAACTTTGTGAGTAGTACTGCTTAGACCTTGAAGAAGGGAACATTCCCCGAAAGCTTGTCCTCAAAATTGTATGTTAGTGCAAATAAAAAAAGTATCACGGACAGTACTCAATTGTTTCTAACATAAGAAAAATGTCAGAGGTTTTTGTTGTACGCATGCACATAGGAAGTGTTCATAAGCTTGCATTTCTCTATGTCCATAGTTCAAAGGTGCATTTCCTAACATACGTAGCAAATTATCCATCCAGCTCAAGCCAACCTGTATTTAAATTTTAAACATAGGATCTTATTTGTTGCTTGTAAACTGAAAGGTAAGTTTAAGATATTTCTTCTGTTGCTCACTCTGTTCTGTTGCTCACTCTAAGAAAGGTAACAAACACTGGGGTTGATTTACTAAAATGGGAGCGTGCAAAATCTGGTGCAGTTCTGCATAGAAACCAGAACTTAACCAAACTAGAGTTTGCTTGATTCTTGACTTTACTGTTTGGTGGAACACTTGCAAAAAAAAAAAAAAAAATTGAGAGAAAATGTGCAGACCAGCCCTTCTAGTATTGTATTGTAATGTAAATATAGTTTTAAAATTGATTATCTTAAAAGGAATGCTGATTTGATGAACTCCAGGACACCAAAATTGGTGTGCACAACCTGGTACACTTGTGTGTGGGGAATACCTCAGTACTTGGTAGGGGATGGTCATGCTGAATCAGGGTTTGCCTAAACCCAGACTTGGAAGAGGTAGCGATTGGTGTGAAAGAAACCTGTCTTGTGGCAGAGGCACCTTGAGTGTAAAGATGTATGTATGTTCAGAGGTCTTTTGACAAATAAAGCTATTTTATCATATGGATGGGGTTTTTTTTCATGCCATTAGCCAACATTATCTTGGAACAAAGCTATGCCCCTAGACTGCCCCTTTCCATGACAGCCTGAGCCCCAAGCCTGGCAAAATGTTGGGGACTTATACTTTTCATCACACAGGGCTGGAAAGTTTGGAAAATCATTGAAGTCCAGAAATAAGTCTCGATGGATTCTTGGCAGAACCACATTGTAGATGTGTAATCACTGTGGGTTGCTCACTATACCCCATCCTATGGGGAATGAATTGTGATTGGAGGAGGTATGAATGAACGTCACAGTTTCCATTTCCCCAATCACAGCATTCTATGAAAAGAATACAAGATTTTTTAGAAATGAAGGATGGGGAACAGCAATTTACCCACAGTTACTAGCATACTATAGCCAGAACTGGAAATCTCAGCCCCAGACGTTTGGCGCCATCAGAAACGTGTGGGCTTAATGAAAGTAAGAGATTTAACGAACGCTGCAGCAGCCAGAGATGGGGTATACTTTACTGTAAGTTATTTATTTTTATAGTACAAATAAAGAAAATAATTTTTGGCAGCTTTAAACCGTGGAACTTCAAAGACAGTCAGTAAAAAGACATACCTAGTTAATGTTGTTTTAAAGCTGCTCACATAAGTAAGAATAAAACTCTTTGCTGCAGGCGTGTATTATTTATTATTAGAATTTGATCTTCAGATTACAGACATGACCCATGTTTGTGATTGAATACAGGCATGACAGAGTTAAGCTGTCTTTCTTTAGAATGTTATACCACTCCAAATCCTAACAGATCTTTTCCTGTTCTATAAACATTTTTGTTTCTCTTGTCCCAAAGGGCGTTCTTCTCTGAGGAACCTGAACATTGAAATTACATTGTTGCAGGATAAAGGATTGTTTTTAACGGTACATAATTTCCTGAACATAAAACAAAGCAAGGGAAGTGAAGAAACTGCAGCTGCACATTATTTTTAAATCCCATAATATCAAAGAACAGAACAAGTTACTTGTAGAATAGAAAGCAAACCTATGTACGTTACTGATCTCTGCTGAAAATTGTAGAATGTTTATTATTTTAAGGTGGTATTTTTCATTTAAAGCAGGCCTACACCCAGCGGCAGACTGACAACTCATGGGGCCCCTGGGAAATAGGGGATCATGGGGCCCCGTGTCCTTGCCCACACTCAAAAAAACCTAAAAAAAGGTACCAGGGGCATTTCATGGGGCCCCCTACTGACCCCGGGCCCTCGGGCATTGCCAGAGTGCTCGAATGGTCAGTCCGCCCCTGCCTACACCCAAGTGTTACAGCTTTGCCTGCATAGACAGATAAATTAATAACACCAGGACTAGAATATTTAAGATTCCTGGAGAAATGAATGCTCCGGACTCCCTCCAGTGCTGGCCGCACACGCAGGCCCTACACCTAGTCACTACTGTGGAACAGCCAATTTTAAATCGAATTCTTCTTTTCAGCAGATATTACATGATCAAATGCCTAGTCCTTCAGATAAGTAGCAACACATAAGGGAGCATGAGGCAATATTTTTCCAGGATGCAAATTTTCATCTTTTTTTTAAACTCTTTATATATGCCTGCAAGATTGTAAATTACAGTATGCCTATGTTAACATTTCAGTAAAGGATTACTTTAAACAGCATATCAAATTAGGTCATATGATAGAATAGATTTTGATGGATGTTGAACCAAACCTTGCCTGAATTGTCCCCTCTCCAAACTCCTCCAATGGCCTGCACTCCCATTGTGATTGAAAGGAAACCTTCACAGGTATGCTTACATCATCACCCCTGAAAACCATACCAAGTGACCCTTGCTCTTGTGCCCAGTAATCTATGGAAAGTTCAGTGATCATGGTTTACATTCAAACTGAAGCAAACTGCACTGGACTAAATGTGAACTGTGTCCCAGACCACCTCTTCCAACTGGTACTGTGGACAATACGCTTAACTATACTCAGGCATGGTATTGCACACCTTTTCACACCTTAGGTGTTTTATTAAGTTATGAGTAATCCAGGACTCTGATCATGAGCAACCTTCCTTTCAGTATCTCCATTATGTTGCTATCCCATCCTTGGTCAACTTGTAAAGGAGTCCTTTTCACATTTATTAGTATGAAAAGAATTAGATAACAAGAACACATCAGAGTTTATGAAACACAGTTTATTAGCTGCCTTCCCAGTGTGTATGCAATTTAATGAAAGGGGTACAGATCCATAGGGGTTCTTCAGTCTTTGCAGATCACAAGCTGTGTCAGTATTTATGAAAATACATCTGAATGGAGCTGTTAGCAGGATTACTAAGACACTTGCGATAATTTTTTCGCCAGGCCTCTCCTGCAAGCTAGCTGCCTATACCTGTGGAATCACTGACTGTTTTGATATGTAGCTTTCTGAAGGTCACCTCTAATAACACAATTTATCATCATATGTTTACTATGGATTTCCCAAATTTGTGACGAGTTTACACCTATTAAGCATAAACAATTAATGGATATACGCACAGTATACACCATACTCTGACACTTTCTTCCATTAGGCGTAATCTTTAACCTTCCCTCCCAGTCATCTACAGTATATCTAACTTTGCATTTGTGCTCCTAGTGATCTGCATTTCTACTTCGGTTGGCCAGTGTCAAGAGGAGTATTAAACATTGATCCCCTTGTATCTTAAAACTCAAGCGTACATGATCCTGGCAGTTTGGGGCCATCGTATCGCTAGTGGCAAATAAGTTGCTTTTAACTCAAAGAATCTGAGGATTGCACTGACAACAAGGCTTAAGTTTACATTAATTGAAAGTGACTGGTCTCCCCATTTTTCATACGAGCCGTGTGAGTAAAGATGTGTGATTATCTATATTGAGGGGTGGATTAAGGTCATCTCTGGTCAACTGTTTATTTAGATTGCATTTATCACACCCCTATGTAAACTAGGTCCATCATTTGTCATCCTTTACAACACTTCTTCATTAGTCTCAAAAAAGCATCATTATCAAAGTGTCATGGAAGAGCTATGTAGGGAACCGCTAAGCAAACACTGTGACTGTGCTAATGCCAAACAGTCTGATTTACCTTTATTATAATTTTTATATAATTCCTTCCCATATGGAAGAAAAATATATTTGAAATATATTTCAAAAATATTCTTCCCAAATATATTGACATATATTTGAAATGCTACAATCTTGGCAATATTCAATATATTTCAAAATATATTTCAATAAATATATATATATATATATATATATATATATATATACACACTGCACGTTTAAATGCATTTTTATTACAAAATATGAAAAATATTTTTAAAAATACATTTAAAAAAATACTGTATGTCATTAAAAATACAAATCTACATTTTCGGAATGCATTTACAAATATACTGTATTTTTCGCTCCATAAGACGCACCTGACCATAAGACGCACCTAGGTTTTAGAGGAGGAAAACAAAAAAAAATATTCTGAACCAATGGACTGCAGGCACAGTACAGGAGATGACCAGAGACTGCAGATACAGTACAGGAGATGACCAGAGACTGCAGACATAGTACAGGAGATGACCAGAGACTGCGGACATAGTACAGGAGATGACCAGAGACTGCAGACATAGTACAGGAGATGACCAGAGACTGCAGACATAGTACAGGAGATGACCAGAGACTGCAGACACAGTACAGGAGATGACCAGAGACTGCTGACAGTGCAGGGGATGACCAGAGACTGCGCACAGTACAGGGGTTGACCGGAGACTGCGGACAGTACAGGAGATGACCGGAGACTGCGGACAGTACAGGAGATGACCAGAGACTGCGGACAGTACAGGGGATGACCAGAGACTGCGGACAGTACAGGAGATGACCGGAGACTGCGGACAGTACAGGAGATGACCAGACACTGCGGACAGTACAGGAGATGACCGGAGACTGTGGACAGTACAGGAGATGACCAGAGACTGCGGACAGTACAGGGGATGACCAGAGACTGCAGACAGTACAGGAGATGACCAGAGACTGCAGACACAGTACAGGAGATGACCAGAGACTGCTGACAGTGCAGGGGATGACCAGAGACTGCAGACAGTACAAGGATCACCAAGAGAATGCGGACAGTACAGGGGATGACCAAGAGACTGTGGACCTTTGGGGAAGGAGGGGGAGCGGGTATCTGAATTCGACAGGTACCCACTCCCACTTCAGTGGAGTTGTCCTCCCTTTAGTGTGAGCACCAGGCTGAAAGATGGGTGCTTACTGCGCGTGCGTGAGAAGCGCTGAGCTTTGTGATTGGAGTTTTCTGGGACCTGTCATGTGTCCCAGAAGACGCTGTACCATTCACAAAGCACAGCGCTTCTCGCGCATGTACAGTGGGCACCCGGCTGTCACAGCCGGGTGCCCACACTAAAGATGCCGGCGCCGGAAGACTGTACAGCGGTGGACCGAGGAACAGGTAAGTTTCTGCTGCAGAGAAGAAACGAGCGGCTGGCCTGGTATTCTGACACGGTGGCAGCAGGAATACCGGACCAGCCGCTCCATATTCGCTCCACAGGACGCACTGACATTTCCCCCCTTTTTTGGGGGGAAAAAAGTGCGTCTTATGAAGCGAAAAATACGGTATGTAAAAATATATGTTAATATGACTTTTTTTATATGTTTTTAAAAATATATTTTTTTAAATATATTCTTCAGGTTTTTTTAACATATAAAAAAGTCATTTTAATATATATTTTTACAAATATTTGTAAATGCATTCCAAAAATGTAGATTTGTATTTTTAAAGACATACAGTATATTTGAAATGTATTTTTTAAAATATTTTTCACATATTTTGTAATAAAAACATATTTCAACATGATATATATATTGAAATATATATATTGAAATATATTGAATATGGCCAAAATTGTAGCATTTCAAATACATGTCAATATATTTGGAAAGAATATTTTTAAAATAGATTTCAAATATATTTTTCTTCCATGTGGGTTAAAACAAAAACACACTGGTCATTTAGTCTCAATCACATTGTATTCTAGTTATATCTAGCCTATTCCTATTAATCCTAATGATCTTTTCATTTGTAAACTTACTTTGTGAAGAACTCCACACATTTACCTCCTTGAATTCTGTGACATGTAGTTACTATGCCCTGTGCGTAGGCACTGCTGTGTCACACATTTCACAGAGCCTGCCTTCTGTACTACAGAGGTGGTGGGAGGAGGAGTTTCAGGAGGCAGAGTCAGTACAGGAATTATTGCTTGCAGGCAGCAAAGTACCATGGGATCTGTAGTCCTTAGAAGAGGAGAGGCTGCAAAGCATGTACGGAATCCAGGAAATTGTGGAAAGAGATGGGCATGCAGACAGGCAGAACTCATAACATGTTGGATTGTCAATTTTTTTTTTTGTTGTATTGTTATTACAATGCTGATATTATAAAATGAAAGTGTACGCTGCAACTATAGATTTCCTTTAAATCAGGGGTGTCCAAACTTTTGACCTTCCTGGGCCACATTGGAAGAAGAGAAAATGTATTGGGCCGCATATAAAACACACTAACAATAAGGATAGCTGATGAGCAGTTGTTCCTGCGGCTCTCAGTGGGTAGGTGCAGCCGCCTGGCCCAGTCACTATAATGACAGGTTGCCAGCAGCCACACTTATTTGCAGCTCTCTAAACAGCCAGCGATTATCTGCGGTGATCACTGATGGACTTAGACAAAGTGCGTCTAGCAGTGATTACTGTGGGCAAGAGAGCCGGAGGACTGTTATTATAGCAAATGGGGATGACAGTCACACCTACCTGCTGAGAGCTGCAGGAGAAACTACCGCTGCAATTCATACTGACCCTAACTGCCAGTGTGAGTGTATCCTCTGTATGTGCAGTGTGGGGGGGTTGTGGCTGGGGGGCTTTTAAATCTGGGGGGTGCACTTAGCACCCCCCTAGAACCATGCAGAATTTTAGTTATCTGCTGCCCCTGTATTCCCTGCTGCTGGTGGTAGTAATAAAAAAAGTTAAAAAAACAGACTTAGAGGCAGACATGATCTGGCTGTCATGCTTATAACTTAAGTCATTTCCCTGGAACAAATATACATCTAAGGACTTCTGACTGTCCTGATTTTCATACATGATCTGGCCCAGTGACTGCAAAAATATTCAAAACGCTAGATCAGCATGATAGGCAGCTAGCATTCTCAGAAGGAGGTCAGCCATGGTAACTCCTGTATTTCTTTCATATGTTTACTGTAATCAATGCAGACTGTGTACATGACCCACAATATGGAGCTGAAGTCCCACTACAGAAACATTTGTGCTTGTTTTATATATCAAAACCTGTGTGATACAGAGATATGAGTTGATGTGCTTTATAGGCCAGTCCAGTTTATTAGTCCCCAACCCAGCAGGGAGCTAATCAGTGCATATATATATATATATATATATATATATATATATATATATCTTAGTAAAAAGCACAAACAAAGCTTACAAAAGGCATGAGTAATACATTCCTCTTTTACTAGCCCATCACAAGCCTGGACAATTCAAACTGCACATATGTAAAATAAAACTTACATGACCAGAAGATAATTTCAGTAAAAACTGCATGACAAAACAACCAGTAGATCAGAGATAAAGGTAGCAGAGGTTACATGCCAATCATTTTTTGTTTAAATGCCAAGCCTAGCTCCATTCTCTCCCACCAAACCCCACATAGGCCCTTCCACGTGATGGCCAAAGGCACTGAGAAATAGGGAGGCTCAGCAGGTGGGAGTGATGTGAAAAACTTGACTTTTGTAGCTAGAGATCTGCATATAAAGTTAGCTGCCTAAATCTCATTCAAGGTAATTCATTATTTATGTATTGGACCTTTAGCTCTCTATGACACTGACAAGTGTCAAACCTTAAAACCCAACTCCAGAAATTAGAAAAATCTACCCTTGAGGTAATATTTGCTTTATTCCTCATTCAAGCAGGGTTCCTCCAGTGGTGCAACCAGTTCCCTCTCTAAACTGTGGTTGCACGCTCAACCCCACCATTTATACTATATTGCAAAAAATATTGGGACACCCCTCCAAATCATTGGATTCAAGTGTTCCAATCACCTCCATGGCTACAGGTGTTTAAAATTAAGCACCTAGGCATGTAGACTGATTCTACAAACATTTGTAAAAAAATTGGCCGCTCTCAGCAGCTTAGTGAATTCAAGCATGGTACTGTGATAGGTTGACTGCACTGTGCCAAGTGTAAAGTTTGGTGGAGGAGTGATTATGGTGTGGGGTTGTTTTTCAGGGGTTGGGCTTGGCCCCTTAGTTTCTGTGAGGGGAACTCTTAAGGCGTCAGCATACCAAGACATTTTGGACAATTTCATGCTCCCACCTTACAGTTTAGGGATGGCCCCTTCTTGTACCAACATGACTGCACACCAGTGCACAAAGCAAGGTACATATAGACATGGATGAGCGGGTTTGGGGTGGAGGAACTTGACTGGCCTGCACAGAGTCCTGACCTCAACCCGATAGAACACCTCTGGGATGAATTAAAATGAAGACCGCAAGCAAGGCCTTCTTATCCAGCATCAATGCCTGAGCTCAAAAATGTGCTTCTGAAAGAATGGTCAAACATTCCCATAGACACACTCCTAAACCTTGTGGACAGCCTTCCCAGAAGAGTTGAAGCTGTTATAGCTGCAAAGGGTGGGCCAACCCAATATTGAAACCTACAGACTAAGACTGGGATGCCATTAAAATTCATGTATGTGTAAAGGCAGGCGTCCCAATACTTTTGGCAATATAGTGTACCTATTGTTAATAGTTCTGTATTGTATGTGATGAGGCCAAGGGACCACCAGCAGGAAAAAAAGGACAACACCGAAGCAGGCCCGAGCGGGGGACAGGCTAAGAATTCTGCCTTTCCTGTATTGCTTTGACATAACACTTGCAGTGGAGCTCCTCATTCCTGGAGTTGGGCTTTAAAATACCATGTCACCAATTTAAAAACCTGCAGGCAAAAGCATATAAAAAATAAAGTATTTTAAATGCTTACTGACAGTGTTTTTGCTTTCGAAAATTATTTTTTTATTCACAGGCAATATGCATGTGACCTTGATAGAAAGCAGTGGCGTCGCTATAGGGTTGCGGCCCACACCAGTGTGACACCTCCCAGAGGGGTGACACCAGGGCCTGGGGTCAGTAGGGGTCCTCATGTGAGAGTCAGTCTGCCCCTGGAGGTGCCCACAGATTATCATGCAGAATAGAGGAGGTTTAAGCCCGGAGAAAGCAGTGAACAATAGCATCCGTGCCAGCAATTCCTGCAGCGCTGCGAGAAGACTCAGGTGCCAGTCAGGATGAGAGAGGGATGGTGGAGCCATGGGGATGAAGGCAATGGCAGCAGCTCTGGCCACTTCTCCTTTTGGAGACTTCAGTGGAGGGATGGGGCCACAGGCTATATCCCCACTGCGGGGGACTTCAAGTCAGTGAATGCTGAACTTCCCTGGAGGTGGCAGAGAGTGCACTGCACAGGGGACCCGTCATTCAGAGCAACCTGCATTGTGTGCAGCAGGTCAGTGACACTGACAGTGGTGATAAATAGCCCAGCAGCCAGTAGTGTCACTCTACTGTAATCTCTGCCAGCCATTCTGAGTGTTTCTGCCCAGTGTCCACACACCAAGTGCTATTCCCTATTTCTAATAATCCCCTGATCTCTATACAATGTCAGTAGTACCACTCAGTGTACAGATATCAGTGTTTTATATAGGCAGTAGCACTCAGTGTAAAGATATCTGTGTTATATATAGGGAATAGCGCTCAGTGTACACATATCTGTGTTATATATAGGGAATAGCGCTCAGTGTACACATATCTGTGTTATATATAGGGAATAGCGCTCAGTGTACACATATCTGTGTTATATATAGTGAATAGCGCTCAGTGTACACATATCTGTGTTATATATAGTGAATAGCGCTCAGTGTACATATATCTGTGTTATATATAGGGAATAGCGCTCAGTGTACACATATCTGTGTTATATATAGGGAATAGCGCTCAGTGTACACATATCTGTGTTATATATAGGGAATAGCACTCAGTGTACACATATCTGTGTTATATATAGGGAATAGCACTCAGTGTACACATATCTGTGTTATATATAGGGAATAGCACTCAGTGTACACATATCTGTGTTATATATAGGGAATAGCACTCAGTGTACACATATCTGTGTTATATATAGGGAATAGCACTCAGTGTACAGATATCAGTGTTTTATATAGGCAATAGCGCTCAGTGTAAAGATATCTGTGTTATATATAGGTAATAGCACTCAGTGTAAAGATATCTGTTATATATAGGGAATAGCACTCAGTGTACACATATCTGTGTTATATATAGGGAACAGCACTCAGTGTACACATATCTGTGTTATATATAGGGAACAGCACTCAGTGTACAGATATCTGTGTTATATATAGGGAATAGCACTCAGTGTAAAGATATCTGTGTTATATATAGGGAATAGTGCTCAGTGTACACATATCTGTGTTATATATAGGGAATAGCGCTCAGTGTACATATATCTGTGTTATATATAGGTAATAGCACTCAGTTTACAGATGTCCGTGTTATATATGACACTGATATCTACACTAAGTGCTATTGCCTGTATATAACACAGATATCTGTATGCCGAGTTCTATTCCCTATATATAACACTGATATCTGTACACTGAGAGGCACCTCAGTGTACAGATATCAGAGTTATATATAGGGAATATCACGCAGTGTACAGATATCAGTGTTATTTGTACACTGAGTGCTATTTGCTATATAGAACACTGACATCTGTACACTGCCACTCAGTGGGTGTGGCTTGCATGTGGGCAGGGACACATGAGCAGGGTCACAGGGGGCCCCATGATCTCCTATTGTCTGGGGCTGTCACCGACCACATCATTTATAGGAGCTGGAATGAGATCCGCAACATGACTGCGCACTGCCCCAAAAACTATTGGGGGGGGGGGGGTGACACCTTGTTTTACTGCATCAGGTGACACCAACCATAGTGACACCACTACTAGAAAGATGAACTAGTAAATTCCCTAATATAGTCCCTTGCATGTCCCTCTCCTCTTCTGGTAGTGTCTAGTTATACCTTGTGCTGGCCCAGATCCTCCATCCCACTGTACATAACCCTTTATAAAGCAGCCAGAAGTAAAGAGGAATACTATAGAACATCATTTTAGTGTCTACTGGTGCTGATGATCACATCCAAGATGGCAGCTTGCAGCATTGATTTTGGATGTCTACACAAGTGAGTCTTTTACAGGTAATAAACAATCTGAAATGTACATACTGTATCATATTAAAGTGCGTGGTCTAGTGATAGGGTCTTTTTAAGAGATCAATGGGAAATCACAGACACAGATATCAGCAGTGAAATGGATGCTTGGACATCAGCAACATTAAGTTCGAAGATCCCGCTGTAGAATTGAATTCCTATGTAAATCTGGTGCCACTAGAGCTTTAACCAGCACACATGTCAAAAAGACATTGTACAGGTCAGGTATATACCAACTGAATCATGCAGTTTTTCAAAACTAAAATGTAAATGTATACATGTAAATGTATTTTAGGATTTTCTTGTGCTTAAAGTAATTGTGATAGCAAAGGATTAATTTTTATTTTTCAAAAATATCACACATGTTATTCTTACCTTCTCTGTACAATGGTTTTGCACAGAGCAGCCCCAATCCTCTTCTTTTGTGGTCCCCTGCCTGTGCTCCTGGCTCCTGTCCCTCCACCAAGTGCCCCTTTAGCAAGCCCCTTGCTATGGGGGCACTCATGCAGGCTTGCTCCCTAGCCACACTCTGTTTGTCTATTTATACAGAGAGCGCGGCTCACCCCCAAACCCCAGTTGTGGTTGACAGCAGCAGGAGACAATAGCCAATGAGGAGGGATAGAGTAGAGAGAGCCTCTGCTGAGTTCCACGCTGACGCGTGCAACCGCACTTATTCATAGGGGGTATGCTCTGGGTACAGGACGTTTGACAGTGACGTCTTATTGCTGCCGGCACCACTGGGGTCCCGGCGGCCAACTTGATTTGTCTGGTCAGTATTTTGTTTTCATACCCTTTTGCTGGATGGAATAAATATACGCATTTTCAAGCAGTATCACGCTATTGTGGCCTCCTTTTTTCTCTGAGGCTCTTCGGTGAGCTTCCAACCACCCACGGAGCCAAGTCTAAAAAGGGGAACAGAGCCATGCTTGACAGCTGAGGATCCACAACACAGGAACAGACCAGACCTTGCTTCAGATGAGTCCTAGAGTCATACCTTAAGAGGGGTTATCTCTTACATGCGCATATTAATTGTGCATCTGGTGAGTGCACAATCTTATATCGATTTTGGATATTGCCACATATAGTTTTTAGTTATCACTATGTTTCAACAGGGATCTGACTGATCCTCCACTTCACTCCACCTACTGGGAGATTGTGAACTGAGCACTTACACCATATCAAGTCACGCCAGCAGTGACATCATAAGAACTATATCTTGCCTGCATTTTAGCCCTATGTGTGTGCACTTTGATTTGTCATTTTACGTGCTATAGATTTTTAATGTTTTATTAGTTTTTCTAATAGCGCTGCACTCTTGTTTTTGTAAAAAAAACCTTCAACCTTTAGAACCACTTTAAAAACAAGCTTTATTCTACACTTATACAGCATGCTACAGTCAAGGTTTTTATATATAAAACATTTCTTTATATTTTTAAATATAAAAACGAAAGGTGGACTTATTCTTAAATTAAGGTATTCAGTTTGCTTATTTGCAATCAATGTCCTTGCTCAGAAAAAAAGGTACTGTCCTCCAGTATTTTCAAGTTCAAACCTCCAATTTCACTCGATTTCCTATTATTCACAGCTGTCTTTAAAAACCTAAGCTCCAATTTATCAAATGGCAAAAAAGTATATTGTTATTCCACTGTGGATGTTTATGTAGATGCTTTCATTAACTATTTATAAATGGTTCCTTCTCACAATCCGACAATTCCAGGATCAGCAGATTTGTTCGTTTCTCAAGAAAACATGTTTTTGGCAATCATTATTAGTATGAACTTAGATTAATAATAATGTTCTATAGAAGCACTAGATGCTCAGATAAGCCCTGAAGCGGTAGAAACTATGCAAATTAATCAGGATACACTGTTTTGTTAAAGGGACAGTCTACCCAAAAGATATAGTTTAGCTATGTGGGAAAGGCCTCATGGGTTGAATCAGCCCAGGATAATCAATCAACCCAGTCAAAATTCTGGCCACCTCTGGATTTTTGAGGTCCTACTGGTACATTTAGTTTAATATAAAAAATTTTTTTAAATGTAAAAGGGAGAACCCCTTACAATGGTTGTGGCCATGGTATGTATACCAAGGAACTCAGAAGCAGCTATCACAGCAATAGAGTGCTTGACAGATAGAATACTTTTTCAGGTGGTTTAATTCTCCAGCATCTACCAAAAACTGAAATATCAGCTTTCAGTGGACTAACTCTTTAAAAAAACTTTTAAGATAGAGCCCATCTTTAGGAATACATAATCCCCCTTCCAATCTTTTCCTCTATTTTTAAAAAACCCTTTAACTGCATTTTTGACTTACAGGAATCAGTTGTCTGTGCTCCTAGCTGTTTGCACCTCCAGCAGTGGAGATCAGTTATCGACACTGTAGTCCATATCTGCACTGGCTGGTCCTCTCACAAGGACGTCATTGCGTTGTACAGTCTTCTAGAAAGTGAAGGGATCCCGTCAATGTGGGCACCAGAAGAGGGAACCTTCAATTTTGCTTTAGGAGAAGACACTGAACCTGGAGCCTCACATGACAACAAATTTAGGAAAGCACAGGGAGCCTTTATATAGCATTTAAATTTAAAGTGACGGAGAGTAGAGTGTGCATGTGTTTAGGGGGATCTGCCCAGAGGACATCTTTAAAAGTAGTAAGCAGGCTGCTACACCGCAGCAAGCATGACTGTGCAACAGTTACCTACTTAAAGGGGTTGTCCACTTTTAGTTAAAATCTTGAATCTACAGCTACATTTCACCATGCTGTTAAGGGCTAACAATCTCTAACAACTCACCTTGTTGTATATACAATTTTTAGGTGTAAAGTCCATCCATGCATTAAAAAATGCTTTCATTAAAGGGCAAGTGATGCTAGATTTGATCACAGTAGAGGTGAGTTTAAGCACAAGGCAAAAAATCAGCATCCCTCTGTGACATCCACAAAAAGGGCACTGTCATGGTCCAGACAGATTCCTGTTGGCATCTCATAACAGAGGTCCTTGCTATTATAAGTTTAGCTTTCTGCCTCTACGTACGCAGACACTAGTCCTTAAAATATGCAGCCATCTACAGTTTAATAATCCTGTGTTATTAATGAATGAATCAATTATTCAGTCCGTCAGTGAATCAACTGTAGTGATGTTATGAACGCAGGGAAAAATCACCTTATTACCATTCATTAAATCGTAGCCGTCTAACTTCTATTGCACTATCCTTCCAAATGTCCTTGTGTCAGTTGCATGGACACACTTTGGGGCATAAACAAATTTAAAACTGACCCATCTTTTAGCCTGAGATCTGCCATTTCAGGCACTAACCCCAAACCCTGCGAGCTAATGAGCTCTGGGACCTCAGAAAGCTGGTTAGGATTTGGAAGAGAGATGCTAGAGATTGTGGCATGCCTCAATACACATTAAATGTGACAGGCCAGCGCAATGCTTCCAGGAAAGCCATGGTGTCTAATTCTGCTTTCATGCTACAGGGCAAACTCATTTCTGAAAATTGTCCTGTGCTTCAGCAACCAAACAAATGAGTTGCTAGACAGATCTGCAATCTTGATGAGCGCAAATTAGACTTCAGCTGTGGCTTCTAGTGCGCTGCAATATAAACCTACTTTACAGGGAATGGGATACATACATAGTATGCAGACTGAAAGACGTTTAAAAAAGAGCAATCTTATTTCATCTTTCTAGATGGAAAAGTCCAGAATCTGTACATAGTCCTGTGCACTGGAAAAGGAAAACTTTCTCTTTGATGGCCGTCACTTTTTCCTCTACCACCTGTTGAATGCCATAGCAGTAGTCTACCTACCACATCACTGTTGCTGTGACTGACGTCTCCAGAAGTCACAATTTGGAGTGCTGCAGTACTGGGTAATTATAATAAATGTTCCATTCGAATGAAAACATGTGTGTCCTAAAGCCATCAAGGGCAAAAAAGACAAGCAATACTCCAAATCTGAGTATCACTTTTGACATCAGCCCAAACCACCCAGTCATTAAGGATGCTCATTATCACAGACAAAATCCTTCCCCTTTCTAAGATGAGAAGTAGCAAGCTTGCACTGCTGTCATTGTTGGATGGGAATGGCAGTGGGAGCCAGTGCACCAGTGACTCATTTAACAAGAGCCTAATGTTTCCCTTGGCATTGTTCTTAGGCTGATCTGTGCCGATCTGCGAATTATTTACCCTATGATCCATGTACTCCTAAATACGAGAAAAAAATCTTGATCATTTAGAAAGGTCCTACAGACTCTTAAACTTCCACTTTGTGATTGTATTGCGCACTTATTGATTTCCTTTTCATCTTTGCTTCACTAATTGACAATGATTAATTTCTTCATGATACGGCGTGTAGCCCACAGGCCACTAATTAAGAGAATATATGTACCTTAATGTCAATGACTGTAGATATTGATTACTTGGAGACTGCTTTTAAAAGCAGCGTGATTCATGCAATCTTATTGGAGTCTGAAGCACACATTATACCTGACCACAAAACTGTAGTCACTGCTGTAATGTTTAATAGTTCAAGACACTGATGAAGCATATTCATTGACAGTAGTTATGATACTGACATAACAGTAAAGACACCACACTAACTACAATATAAATGTATATATGATGGGATAGGAGACAGGCTGAACATATTCCAACCAACAATCCAATGAGCTCTACGTTTTTTCATGTTGCTGAGGATTGGTACTGCTGCTGAATTTCAGAATTAATGACACAAGAAAGAAAAGAATAGCTGGCCTGTGGTTTTATTATTATTTAGGTATATTATAGGGGAGGTCATACAAGCTGTTGAACTGCAGGAGCCACGTGATCAGGATAGAGGAAGACCCACCACTTTCCACTTTGTTCACACAAGCTCTTTTTGGGTTGAAGCGGCCAGTCCCCAATAAGGGCGGCAGCATGTAAAAGGCCCTATTGATTCTATAGATATCAAAGGATGTAGTGCTGATGATGTCATGGAGTGTACAACTGCATATGGAAACAAATATAGTTGTGAATGGTTAGAAGTAGTGGTACAACAGGCAGCTTTACTGGTGGACACTATATAATGTAGGCACCATTATTTTCCTCACTGAGACGGATTTTCATCAGGTGACATTACATAGGTGAATCAGTGTCAGTAGTATCCATAAGGCAGGGATTATTTTCAGTGGGTATCCATTCTTGGATCCACTTCTTGAGTGCAGTAAGAGTCCATTTAATCATAGTGCTGAGGAGATAGCCCTGAGGAGATGCTCTATGTGGACAATATGGGGAGGGTAATAGCATCTTAAAATTGATCGTTTTCCTGCATTCCCTGGGGCATGGACTGATTTGATTGGAGCAATATTTTCTGAAAAAAGCACCAATGCCTTAGAACTATGGAAATATTGCTACTGATGATGAATATTTTGGCTACAGCAGGCTGACAGCCACCACTTCCAACAAACAATAAATGACCATCTTCTTTCATGCTCTCTGATAGGCAGAACATTAGATAATTAGCATCCATAGGACAGGCACTGATCTGACTGGTGCAATGTTTTCTGGAAAACAACAGCCAATGTCTCGGTGCTATAGAAGCACAGCAATTGATTAATAGAATTGGTCGCAGAAGAC
This sequence comes from Staurois parvus, assembly GCF_062004578.1. Lineage (NCBI taxonomy): Eukaryota > Metazoa > Chordata > Amphibia > Anura > Ranidae > Staurois > Staurois parvus. The sequence continues at coordinate 10,624,062 of NW_028318478.1, forward strand.
TACCAGTGATATGATGGACACATCCTTCACATCATTCTTTGGACTACCACTGCTACCTCCCTAATGGAGAGGACCATACCAATCTGGATATTCTTGATCATTCAAGTCTGGACAGTGTTGACCTGGGTAATGACAGCTGAACAAACAGCCCCACCCCCCCAATCCTACTGCAGGAATCAATACACAATTTTATTGTGCTTTTTAATAAATACAAATGTATTCCTTTTTTCTGGGATAACATCGCATATACAGTACTTATTTCTCAGGCAGGCCCTTCAGAAGAAAAGATAGTCATTCATCCTTGATCTAACAACCAATACTACAAAGCAGAAAATTACTTGAATTGGGTAATATGATAGGTGCAGTCAGAGGACTAAGTTTACTTGAGAGATAAGGAAAATACTTTTTTTTAATATTTGTACAGTTATAAGATTGTTACTGGTACTGTGGTTATATATTCCACTTTTAAATTGGTACACATGGTTATTTGAGTAGGTACATGTGGATTTTTGTCTCCCAAACATTATTTATAAGAGGTTCATCAGTATTTTGTGAGCAGAGTGTTTAAGGTATTCAGCACCCTTCTCTTCTCCATCTATACCTCCTCCCTTGGCCAATTGATACACTCTCACCCCTCAGCTCACCCCTTCAGTCTCCGCCCGTATCACAGCCTACCGAACGACATATCGGATTGGATGTCACTCCACTTCCTCAAACTAAATATCTTTCCAAAAATGAGCTCCTAGTTTCCCCCAGCCCATGCCCCCCCCCAACTTCTCCATCAAGACCAACAACACCACCATCAGTCCCTCCCCTCAAGCCAGAGTACTAGGTGTCATCCTAGACTCCAATCTTTCCTTCCAACCCCAGGTCCACTCGCTGACAAACTCATGTAGACTCCACCTCCGGAACATCTCCAAAATATATCTGTTCTTAACCCCAGAAACCACTAAGCAACTCATTCACTCCCTCATTATATCACGCCTCGACTACTGTAACTCCCTCCTCATTGGCTTGCCTCACCGCAGGCTATCCCCGCTTCAGTCTATCTTAAATGCTCTGGCCAGACTCATCCACCTTACTAACCACTCCATATCCGCCACCCCTCTCTGCCAATCCCTCCACTGGTTTCCAATTGCCCCACGGATAAAATTCAAAATACTAACATTGACGTATAAAGCTGTTCATAATACTGCCCCAAACTACATCACCGATCTGGTATCCAAATACCACCCAAAACTTACTCTCTGCTCCTCACAAGACCTCCTACTCTCTAGTTCCCTGGTCTCCTCCTCCCATGCCCATCTCCAGGACTTCTTCAGGGCTTTCCCCATCCTCTGGAATTCCCTACCCCAATCCATCAGACTATCACTTACTCTCCTCACCTTTAGGCGCACTCTGAAAACCTATCTCTTCAGGGAAGCCTACCCCGCCCTCAGCTATTTGCCGATCTCCTCCACTCTTCCTACAACTCCATCCCCCACAGCTATTTCCTCCTGTACCACTATCCCCTCCCTCCTAGATTGTAAGCTCCAAGGAGCAGGGCCCTCGAACCCCTTGTGTATGGATTCGTATTGTTACTGTACTGTCTCGTGTATTGTCTCCCATTATAATGTTATAATGTACAGCACTGAGCAAACTGTTGGCGCTATATAAATCCTGTATAATAATACTGCGTGGCACTATTCATATCTATTGAGGTGCTTTCACTTGTGGGAGCACATGAGAGTATGCAGCAGTATATTACCTTTAATCTAATTGGAAGGTGTGAGTGATTGCGCTTGGGTACGTTGGGATGATTTTGGTATTCTTAGCAACGTTTCTGCACTAAATTCATTTTAAACAGTAAATACATAGGGGGTTATTTACTAAAACTGCTTGGTGCAAAATCTGATGCATCTCTGCCTAGAAACCAATGAGCTTCCAGGTTTTATGGTCAAAGCTTAATTGAACAAGCTGAAGTTAGAGGTTGATTGGCTACCATGTACAGCTGCACCAGATTCTGAGTGCAACAGTTTTAGGAAATCTTCCCCATAGTGTAACATTCCACAAATCACAAAAAATAGAAAATCTAGCTAGCCATCCATGAAAGCCTACCTACAAACTTATAACACTATGATAAAAAATACAGAATTTTCTTGCACACATTTGCAATCATATTTAAAATCAAACTGCACCTCTGCAAAGTGTAAACCCTAAATTTAATCCATATAAGCACCCAATCAGGGATTTATATAGCAAACAATAAATGAGAACCAACTTACTGACATGTTATATATACTATTAGTAATCTGTACACCAAATAAAACATATATTTCATATTGTAATGTAGCAAGATTTTTACAAATGATTTATGATTACAATTTTTCATATGATGAAGCACAGTACTTTATAGCTTATATAGCACAGTCATGAGTCTTGTAATAATTTTATGGATTAGAGCTCACCCTAAACCCGAGACCATAACTACTTAACATGCAATAACTGATAGTCATGCCACTTAAAAGGGTTAATGTACCAAGGGAATTGAGACAGTTCACATTGGTAAGTGTATTAAGCTTAGTGAATAAGGCGAAGTTGTGTTCACTTTAATCACCAATGAAGTACAAGCAAAATCCTATTTTTGTATTTCTCTTGCACATGATTGGGTATTGAGAGTGAACACAGCTCCACTGTATTTACCAAGCTAAGTGAATATTAATTTTGTCATGTAATCAGTCTCTATCCCTTTAATAATTCAACCCCCAATGTAAGCTGAACATCAGGCACTTAGCTGGACTGACGCAAAGAGGAATATTATCAATAACAATCAATCAGATTGATCTTGCTTTCATGAATCAGCACCAGCCAAGATCCAGAGCTGACAGTCAATCAAGAAAAGAGCATTCAAGCACAAGCAGGCAGGTGACAGGTGTCTTATAGAACAGGTGGGAAGATATAAAGAAAAACTAACAGTGACAACGCTCAAGGGAGTAAATGAAAAGAAAATCCAACTACTTACGTGAGCAGACTTTTCCGTTAACTTGTAACTAGGAGAACAGGTGATCGAGTCTTTCTTGTCTTTCATCATGATCACTGTTTCTCTGTTAAATGTGTGTATAAAATCCCTGTCTCATCCCTCACATCCTCGTGAGAGTGGATTGTAGAGACTGCATACCACAGAGATTCGAAAAAAAGGAAGCAGTCCGTTTAATGTTAAAAAAAAGTCAAAGAAAAAAGTCAGAACACAGGGAACTCTTTGAACTGCAAAGCCAAAAATGTCTGTGCAGCATATTGCTACAGAGAACAGCAGTGAGACTTCCTCTGTTTCAAGTGTAATTACACAGAACGGAACAGGAACAAGTAGATCAGCGAGTGTTCTAGCGAACCCAACTCTAGTCCTTACTTTTCTTGTCTGCAAGTATGCGGGAAAAAGAAAAAAAACACTGGCAAGTGTTTTTTTTTTAATTATATTTTGTGTTGGTGGAGTTAGGTGAGTTTCTTGATCAAAAAAAGTTCAAACTACAAATACAATTAAAATAACGACATCATTAAATAATTTCTATCTCTTATTTACGAAGATGACATAACAAATATTGTTAGAGGAAAGGTACAAGATATATGACAGCCGTATTATTTTTTTTTTTTTTACAGAAAAAGAAAAAGCTGTATGTAATTTATTGGGGTTGTTTCAGTTATAGGTAATTTAATAGAGTTCATTTACTAAAGAAGTACAAAATGTGTACATTGCTTAGTGGTTGTAAAGACTCAAGGTTTTTTTTACCTTCATGCATTCTATCCTTCTCAATCCATCAATGTGCACAAGAGCCTCGGCTCTTCGGGGTCTCTCCCACCTCATTGACAAGACAGTAGTGCTAGCCATTGGCTCTTGCTACTGTCAATCACAGTCAGTGAGCCAATGAGGAGAGAGTAAAGGCAGGGCTGATCCATGCTCCGTGTGTAAATGGACACACACAGAGCGGTAGCATGGGAGCGAGCTGTTCGGTTGCCCCCATAGCAAGCTCCTTGCTATGGGGGCAGTAGGCAGGAGAGGGAGGAGCCTGAAGCAGCGGTGGAGGACGCCAGAAGATGACGATCGGGGCTGCTCTGTGCAAAACCATTGCACAGAACAGGTAAGTATAACATGTTTGTTCTTTAATGAAAAAATAACTTTAATGTCACTTTAAGATGAATCTGTGTTAACTACTATCATCCAACCATGGGCAAGCAAAAATACAGTTTATTTTTTAATTTATTTCCCACACAATCGAATTCCTAAAGCCCAACCCCAGCTTTTTATGTCCTTTCCATGCCTCCTTTTTTTAAAAAAAAAAACCCTTTATACATAGTTTAAAGTGATTGTAAACCTCAGACATGAAATATGAACAAAGCATATCCTTCTATAGTGTGTGTTTGTCTCAATCCAGAGCACTAAGTGTCATTTCTGTCTGCTGCCTCTTTCCTCTGCTATCTGCATGAATCACTTTTGACATGTTTTTCTGACACCAATAGATAAAAGGTGACAGAGGAGGGACCTCCAACAGATTGACAACCTCAGCTTTGTTCCTGTGTGGAGTGGGGGGGGGGGGTGTCCCTTCCCTCCAGTCAGCCATTAGGTTTTCTTACTGAGCTCTGCGAAGTGTAACTTCAGCTCCCCGCTCCCTGCTTTTCAGGGCTGAGAGATTCTGTGTACATTCTGCATTTTGAATGGATGTAGGGGACAGGTCGCTGCAGATAAACAGGTACAATTTATACAGGAGGATTTGTTTAATCTCTGTGTATAACCTGAGGCCAATCACTTCACTGGATTTATTTTAGGGTTTATAAACAGTTTAAATCCTGTCGTGTTTTGGTTGCTCCATTGATTTCATGGTTCCCTCCTCTTCTCATCCAGCAGTGGAAGTGGGCAGTCCTTACTCCTGGAAAGTGTAATGCTAAGTAATGTCAAAAAAGAGGAAAAGTCCCCATCTCAACTTGCCAGCCAACCAAATTAACCTGTCTAACAGTATGCATTGAAAACAGGGGTTTAGTTAGCACACATTTGCAAATACATGTGTAAGCCACAGAGCCACATCACGGTACCCCAATATTCTGTAGTCCTAACTCTACAAATTTTGAGAGCCCCCCATAGTAGAGGGCACATGCATTTAATGGCATAGAACAAGGGCAGGTGAACCTGAGGGAGCCCACCCCTCCTTAAAGGTACAGGAGCGCACTGGACATCTAGCATGTAGCACAATGGCAGCTAGGGTGTCCAGTGCGCCCTCTCACCAACATCTCAACAGTACAAAAGATGGCCAATGCCCCAGTCTATAACTGACCTTTATAGCAAGGAATACATGGATGGGTGACGCATGTCAAAAAAGAGGAAAAGGCCAGTTATAGACGGGGCAGTGGCCATCTTTTGTACTGTTAAATTGTTGGTGAGGGGGTGCACTGGACAACTTAGCTGCCATTGTGCTACATGCTGAGTGTCTGGTGCACTCCTGTACCTTTAAGGAGGGGTGGGCTCCCTCAGATTCACCTACCCTTGGTCTATCCCAATAAATACATGTGCCTCTACTATGGGGGCACTCAAAATTTGTAGAGTTAGGACTACAGAATATCGGGGTGCCATGGCGAGGCTCTGGAGCTTATGTATGTATTTGCAAATGTGTGCTAACTAAACCCCTGTTTTTAATGCATACTATTAGACAGGTTAATTCGGTTTGTTTGCAAGCTGGCTGGCAAGTTGAGCTGGGAACTTTTCATCTTTTTTGACATGCGTCGCCCATCCATTTGTTCCTTGCTATAAAGGCCAGGTATACACTGGGGCAGTGGCCATCTTTTGTAATGCTAAGTAATGTCCTGTGAGCATCTTCTGTCTTGGAGTACTGTGAGCTCAGGCCTGCTTAATAAAGATCCCACATGAAGTGTGCCCTTGGCAGCTTGGGCTCACGGGAAGAGGGCTGGATCACAATAGGCGTCCTTAAAGCGGAACTTCATTCTCTCAATCAATATTGACTATTCTGAATCCTTAATGTGCTAGTATTAGTAAATAGATAGGAAAATATATTATATTTACTTGTTTTAAACTTTTTTTTTATATTTCTTCAGTTACTTCCTGGTTTCCATGCCCAGGCTAATGATGTTATACATCCCAGAAGTCTTCAGGAGGGGAGGGAGTGTTCTCAGCTCAGCCTATGCCTGAGGTAAGGACAGATGGATTCCAGGAAGTAAATGATATATGAATCATCTGCCCTTACACAAGATGGCCACTGCCAGAAATGCCAGAGGGTATTTTTCAAAATGATTTCTCAGCAAAATAAAGCAAGGAGAGATGGATAGATTGGGGAGTTTGCTTTGAATAATAAAAATGAATTAAATAGCATTTTGGTTTGTGGTGCTCAGATGCAGTGCAGTTCCACTTTAAGCTTGGAAGAGGACTGGCACTGGATTACAAAGCAGTGGGTCTGTAGGGGACAGCCAGGGAGAGGAGGTGAGAATTGGAGCAAAATGTGCTGGGTAATAAATGTGTCAACTAAAAAGGTAGAGTTGGGCTTTACAATAAACATGGCTTTATCTAATTCACTAAGGTAAATAAAAAGTAATTTTGCAAAGTGTACATTATTATTATTATTATTATTATTATTATACAGGATTTATATAGCGCCAATAGTTTGCTCAGCGCTTTACAATATAACGGGAGACAATACAGCAACAATACAGTTCAATACAAGAGGGAAAGGAGGGCCCTGCTCCTTGGAGCTTACAATCTAGGAGGGAGGGGTTAGTGGTACAAAAGGTAGTAACTGTGGGGGATGGACTGGTAGAAGGAATAGAAGATTCCATTGTTAGCTGAGGGCAGGATAGGCTTCCCTGAAGAGATAGGTTTTCAGAGATTGCCTAAAAGTGAACAGAGTAGGCGATAGTCAGATAAATTGGGGTAGAGAGTTCCAGAAGATGGGGGAAGCTCTGGAGAAGTCCTGGAGATGAGCATGGCAGGAGTACATCTACTCCTTTAGTAAATTAACCACAATGGATTTTCCAGTGTTTATGATGAATCAACGCTATTCACCCTATCTACCTACAAACAAAAAGATATCTAGTATTGCAGGCCGCTATGGCATTGGGTATCTACTTTTTAATGTAGAGTCACTATCACAGCAATTGTTTTGTTGTATTTCCATAGTGGGCCATAGACATCAAACTATGGAAGAAGATCATAAATCAGGCCAATTATCAAAATCAGATCTCCATCCACACTGTTACCTAAACCTATAAGCATTGGATCCTACACTGGGCAGTCATGTGACCATAAACGTTTTTCATTTAGTTTGACGTTTAAAACTGCAACCTGACATTTATTTCAGGAACTTACCGGTATATAGCACCATCAATTTACACAGCGCTTTACATAATTATTGTTCACAAAAGTCCCTAACCCTCAAGCGGAGTACAATCTAAGGTCCTTAACTCACATTCATACATACACATACTAGGGCCAGTTTAGTCAGGATCCAATTAACCTACCAGCATGACTTTGGAGTGTGGCAGAAAACTGGAGTACTCGGAGGAAACCCACGCAGGCACAGGGAGAACATGCAAATCCAGGCAGGTGGTGCTGGGGTTGGGATTTGACCCCATGACCTTAGTACTGCCAGGCAGAAGTGCTAACCATTTAACCACTGTGCTGCCCATTTAAAGCGTATTGCTGGGCAAAGCAAAAATCCTCCCTTGCAGTGTGATTCCTCTGCCAGGGATAAATGCTCATTTAGATCTAGGGTACCAGAAAAAGCAGCCGGCACTCTCTTCTACCCCCCTACGCTCTGACAGTAGGCTGTCCCTTGGTGCCCAATGCAAGACTATGGGCTCTGCATTGTGCTTCATGATGTCAAAGGACCTGTGACCACCGGAGCATAGAGAAGAGGTTGTAGTCCAGAAGTGCAGATGTAGTCTGCATGAACAGAAGATCAGGTAACTAAGCTCTGGTTCACATATATGAGGACGTGCAGGCCGTGTTTTGCGTTGGCACGAGAGCCCATTAATTTAAATGGACTCCCGTGCCCTGGGACATGCAGGGAAGAAGTCCCCGCACTTCTTCTGAAAACGAAGCCAGCACGGGAACCTTGTTCCCAGTACGGTTGCGTTTTCCAGTATGGGCGGCATGCCATTAGAACTAATGGCACCCGCCCGCGGGTCCGCATTCCTCTGTGCGGGTGGTGCGGCTGCATGGATTTTCGTGCGGATCCGCAGCGGCACCACCCGCACAGATGTGAACCTAGCCAGAAACTGCTCTTTCTGGTACCCTAGACCTAACTGAGCATTTATTTTATCCTTGCAGCACGGGAAGCAGACAAACTGCAAAAGAAGATTTTTGTTTTTAAAATAAAAACGTTTGCTATCCTGCCCTACACAAGATGTAAAATCCATAAAATCCTGCATTTCTATCTCCTTGCTGGGACTGGGAGTTTAAAATGCATGCTTTCTAGCAATAAAACGCAAACCTCCAACCTGATTTGTTTATTTCTGATTGCAAATCTTCTGCTGGAGTTAACACTTTTGCTTCTACTCTCTCTGCAAAGCAATACGTAGCTATTGAAATTGGTTTGGCATTTTTTCCTGTCAGCCATCTTATTTATGTCATCAGTAATAATTCAATAAATAATTTTAATGAACTAATATTAATAACATGGGAACAGAACAATTCTGATTCAGGCAGGACATAAATCTCTTTCAGTGCGTGCATCCTAAGCTTAGCTCAGCTCAGTAAATCCACTTTTTATTAATATTCCCTCCACCTCTTCCAGTTAACCTACTCAGAGATAAACTGATATACTGTGTGTACTGTGGAGCCAGGTGCTCTCACAATGCACTGGGGTCAAACAGATTCAGGCAATTTTGTAAGAGATGCTTTTTAGCTTTGAACCTCATGAATCTTGAGACTAAGGATCATCTAAACATATGATGTCCAGAGTCTCTATAATACATTTTTATTTAAAGTATATGTGAACCCTTACCTTGCAAAACAACCCATTCAATTTAAAATAGAAATGAAAAGAAAAATATCTGTGTATAGATAAAAAATATATAAACTTATTTTCCTTTAAGTGATCACATTAGCTCTGTGAGCAGCCACATAAGGAACTTGAAGAGGTGGGGGTACAGAAACAGCAGTACACTGATCATCCCACTGAATGGCTGTGCGGGGTGGGCAGGGGGGGCCTGTCAGCACAAGTCTGACCATTGTAGGACACAGCCAGAAAACTGACCACACTGGGAAACGTGCCCTCATGCATAGATTGGCCATTTTTGAAATAGGAAAGCAGGGGACAGTCAGGATCAGCAGGTAGTGTCAGGGTAGCAGGATAAGTCTGATCATTGGTGGAGATTACACTGAGTTACCAGCTAGAGAACTGACCACGATGTGCTCTCCTGACTAGTGAGGTCATTTTTTGAATAGGGAAGCAGAGCGACTGGGAGGAACACCAGGGATTTCACACAAAAGAAGCAATACAAAGAGAATAGGATACTTTTTAACACAAGTACATGTAATAATAGGCACATATCAGGAATATGAAATGTTTGGGTAACATATTCTTCAAGCCCAAGGAGCATGTTTACAAAAAATATACATTTTTACACAAAGTATATATTTTTTATAGTTATACAAAAGGAACATAGGCATGGAATGAAAACATATACAAAAAAATTGCAAAAATAGCACAACAATCGGTTAAAATCCTCTGTTTAGTACAATAAGGTTGCCAAGTAGCAGCCATGGAAACATTCTGGAAGTAAACCAGGTATAATACAATATATCTAATATTGTTGGGCAGTCTCCCATTGCCCAACATGGGAGATCCCAATCTTCCCAACATGGAAGACAACAGGTTACAGATGCGAGATCAGTGGGAAATTGAGAGAAATCACATCCCAGTGTATGAATTTGATTTATTTCCAAATACCTGAGTACTGTAGTAGAGGACCAGGGTAGTGTAAGTAGATGTAGGTCTAAAAAATGTTAGTAGTATATCAACACAGTAAATCTTTTCTACAAGGAAACAAGAGCAATGTCAAAATGTCAAAACCTTATGCACAATAACAAGGGCCACAAATCATTTTCACACAGTTCAATACCAGGATGAATCTCCAACCTACAGATTTATTAGTCTGACCTTAACATATAAAACCTTCTACCTTGCTCCAGAAATCAATATCTGGTTATCGGGTCACTACACAGTTAAGGCTTGTAAAAAATATTGTAAGGTCACAGTATATGGCAGCAAATTTACTTACCTGGAAAATAATAAAAGCCACAAGCCACGGGGAAAGTGGTTATACTGAAACGGGTCAAGTCCTCTTATGTTTGTAACCACATACAAAGACCGCTGGAAGTATAATTGGCTATTTCGGTGTGACGCTACACTTTGTTTTTTTCAAAGCCATTTTTTCTATGTCCAGGCCAATGACCATCTCAAGAAATACTTTTGGCTGTAATGATCTTATAGACTACTTGTATTCTGCTCATTTGAAGAGCTCCATGCAACAAAGGTACTGATATCTTCCCAACAGCAGCTGACATTACACTGACATGGCTAGAGTGGCAACTCTCAGCACAGAAATCTCTGCTGCCCATGGGTGCATAGGTTCAGAGTGGGCATTAAAGCCCACGCTCTTTGCCAGCGCATATATGCATTACATGGTGGCAAGAGGTTAATGCTCTGCAGAAAAAGGAGCACATTAGAAAATCTCAGTGACAATGAATACATTACACCAGAGCAGGGGCGTCACTAGGGTTGGTGTCACCCGCTGCAGGGGCGGACTTACAACTCATGGGGCCACCGGGCAATAGGGGATCATGGGGCCCCTGTGTCCTTGCCCAAACTAAAAAAAGCCTATGAAAAAGGTATCAGGGGCATCTCATGGGACCCCCTACTGACCCCGGGCCCTCGGGCAGTGCCCGAGTTTCCAAATGGTCAATCCGCCCCTGACCCGGTGCGATAACACTTGGTGACACCCCCTCCGACGATCCCCACAGAATGGATCGGATCTGCGGATTGAGCTAAATGGATCAGACTCCGATATGGGTGACACCGGACCCGCTCCACAAAGAGGTAAGGTGTAAAGCAAGCCGTCGATCCCCATAGGATGGATCGGATCTGCGGATTGGGGAGCACAATGGATCGGACTCTGATCCATTATGCTCAATCCACAGATCCGATCCATCCTGCGAGGATCGTCGGCTTGCTTTACAACTTACCTTTTCGTGGAGTGGGTCCGGTGTCACCCCATGCAGTAGGTGTCTCCCGGCGCGCACCCCTCGCACCTGCCAAGGGACGCCACTGCACCAGAGTCATGTCCATCTAAATGGTCTGTAATGACCCAATGATCACAAGTAATGCATTAAATCAGGTACCTTGAGCTGTGGCTGATTGGCCTCCTATTTCATGGTGTATGCATACTTCCAGGGCCAATTGGTAAAGCCAGCAGCATGACACCAATTATTGCCCAATGAATACAATTCAAAACATTAACAATAACATATAAAGCCATTTATAACTCTGCCCCAAATTACATCACCATTCTTGTCTCCAACTATCACCCAAACCATACTCTCTGCTGCTCGCACAACCTCCTACTCTCTAGCTCCCTTGTCTCCTCCTCCCATGCTCATCTCCAGGACTTCTCCAGAGCCTCCCCATCCTCTGGAACTCTCTACCCCAATTTATCAGACTATTGCCTACTCTGCTCACTTTTAGGCGATCTCTGAAAACCTATCTCTTCAGGGAAACCTATCTTGCTTCCAGCTAATAATGGAATCTTCTCCTACCAGTCCATCCCCCACAGTTATTACCTTTTATACAACTAGCCCCTCCCTCTTAGATTGTAAGCTCCAAGGAGCAGGGCCCTCCTAACCCTCTTGTATTGAACTGTATTGTTGCTGTATTGTCTCCCGTTATATTGTAAAGCGCTGAGAAAACTGTTGGCGCTATATAAATCCTGTATAATAATTATCCTTTTAGCTGTCTGTAAGGGTGGCATTCTGAGCACCACTATATGGGCTGCATTCTCCCTACTGACCACCAAGGGGGCATTTTCTTATTGACTCACAATTAATTGGGGTTCCCTGAAACTTGAAAATGATTTTCGAGTTTTCACGGGGGTTAGAAGGCTAAATTCAACAGCAGGCGGCTGTTATGCTAGAGGCCATTGTACAATAATTATATCTGCTAATATGTGGGGTTTCCTTAACAGCCCCTAAAGTCTTCAAACTTTTACTTTGTGTATGTAATTTCATGTTTTTCAGATTTGCCCAAATTTTGGATCCCCTTACCTGCCCATCGTTTTTGCACAATAACTGGGCATTCTAGGTTGTTTTCAGATAGTGCGCTTAGTACAGTGTAAATATGAATGTGAGCTGAAAATAAAAGATCTGGTATATTTATCTTTATTTTCAATAAGGGCTGTAGCATTTCTAAAATTTTATCAGGGTCATTCTGGATATAAGCAGTACTCAGCGAAGGTCTCTTCTAGGATCCTGGTAATCCATGAATTCTCAGTATGCACCTGTTCCTTCAACTTTTTTACTGGAATTTGTATCAGACTGTAATGGTGTAAAAGCAAACAAGAGGAGCAGCTGTTCCCAAACAGAAGTAGTTTTTTTTTTCCAACAGATATGTGTTAATGTCATTATTAGTCTGAGGAATGAGCCTGGAGGTCAAAGAAAGGACTAAATGAGCTTGTCCAAACCTAGGGATACTGTCACTGTCATTTTACCATAGTCACTCAGACTGAACCACATAAAAAGACTGCATGGTGTGATTTAGTAAAAAATTGGTAGATGTAATATCCTTTTTAACAAAACCCTTATAGTAACCAGTTAAATTATTACTTTTATTGATTACAGAATATCATTGTTTAACTGAACCTGTGTGTTCTGGTTATCAAAATCATAGTAGGGATGAGTTTCGATCTGAACCCAGCTCATTACCGTATGGTAAACCACGGAACAAACTGGCCATATCCTGTCAGTTTGCCTGTGCGAATCCCTGGCTGTTGTGTGTAAACAAACTCTCAAGCAGGGGCGGACTGACAACTCATGGGGCCCCTGGGTAATAGGGGATCATGGGGCCCCTGTGTTCTTGACCAAACTCAAAAAAGCCTATTAAAAAGGTACCAGGGGCATCTCATGGGGCCCCCTACTGACCCTGGGCCCTCGGGCAGTGCCCGAGTTTCCAAATGGTCAGTCCACCCCTGCTCTCAAGAGATCCCAGGCGATGCCACTGATTAGCACCCCACAGCTGGTTTGTTTACATATAGCAGCCAGGGATCCCTCATTTAGCAGCAGTGGTGTGGAAACATCGTTTGGCATCAGTTCATCGTAGAATTTTTATTCTGATCGACAATGTATCTACATTGGATATAAATCCTCCTGCGCTGCCTGTACTCCTAAAGCGTAAGAGTTGCAGCAATCATCCAACCGTGATACATATAATAACAACTGATGCTGCGCTACTCAAAAATTAACCTCAGCAGAGATAATAACCCCGCAAAGCATTAAATGCAATCAAAAGTGACAATCACACAAAATGTGACTAAAATATAATAAATAAATAAATATTCATAAATGAATGATTGAATGCAGTGACCTAAAAATAGTAATGACCAATATGCATAAGTGAAATCATAAATATTGTGAATAAATATTATTAATAAGTCCCAATTAGTGTATAAGTCTTCAATACACTGTGAATCAAACAGGACCACTGCAAAAATCCTCCACCAGCTAGCTCATCTCCAGCCATGACCCACAAAAAGTCACACACACTCCAATTAAATATGCTCAGTGATGGTATCCTTGCATGTCCCCTCAATACTGTGTCAGGGAAATCCTCTAAATGGATGAAACACCAACTCAGGCAAAGTCATGCATGCTCCAAATAAATGCCCCCAACAGTAATACCTCGGATGTCCCCTCTGTGATGCACCAAAAAGACTCTTCTCACAGGGGTCACACCATGTCTCCAGGTCCTCCTGCTCTCTGTTCGATGTGAATAATGCTGGATATACATTATGGGACATGATTTCAATTGTATTTTAATGAAATTACTTTTTCTCAGTGTGGGTGTATTTATTTGCATTTTACATTTTGGTTGGATAAGTAATAAGGGGTATTAATGTACATCCTATTCATTGCGCACGGGTGGTGATCTGGTGGCTCCCAAATTATAAAGAGGCTTCCAGATTTCAATTAGCCCACCCCAACACAAACCTCCACAGCTCTTGGCGACTGGATGTGTGGACGAGTCCCTCGTCCCCCCCAACATGGGAACAAGAAGCCCCACACAGGGGAAGGTGGTGGGGAAGCATTTTTTGAGGCAGGTTGTCATGATTGACAATGGATCTACCTCCGTGGGCAAAGTGGTTGCTGGATTTACTTTTTTTTTTTTTTCGGCAATAAATACATTTTTGATGCCAGTGTGTGTTTATTTACTTTGAAAATATTGGGGGGGGGATTAATAATAAAGAGTACTAATGTATCCTGTGCTCATCCCCTGGGGAGAAGGGGCAGATACCTGAGGACCTTTTACTGTAAAACTATATTTCTAGCAGCATACCATACTTTCTTCCTAGCTATCCCCTTTTTCTGTGCAGGCTGTCTTTTCTGAAAAATTAGGCTACATTGCCTTTGTGTCCCTATGGAGCCTCAGTGTAGCCGCTCTTACATGCATGTTCCCAGCTGGAACTGCATACTGTGGTGCTGATGCTCCATGTGCACAGACAAAAAGCAGACCAGCACACATGCGCTTAATCAAAAAACTGCAAAGGATCATTGAACATGAGGCAGTATGGCCATTCATTGATGTAAATGATGCACTCTTCTCAGCTGGAAGTTCATGAAAGTGCAGTTGAGAAGTATTGAGTGAGGAGCTAGCTTACCAAAGATTGATAAAGTGCATGTTCTGGGACCAATTGAGAATTTTTTTTTTTATATTTACATCTTGTTTGGTGGACCTAAAGGGAAAATGAAATACTACTTGAGCTTACTGTAAAGAGTTGGATGCACAATGTAGATTTTTTTTATAGAAAGCTTGTTACAAACCCGTGCACTTCGACTTCAGTTAAACTGGTTGTAAAGGCTCAAGGTTTTTCACCTTCATGCATTCTATGCATGAAGGTGAAGAACCTTCTGTGTGCAGCAGCCACCCCCCCCCCCCCCCCAGTCTCCCTAATACCTACCTGAGCCCCATCAAGATCCAGCAATGTGCGCAAAAACTTCGGCCCTCTGGGGAATCTCCCTCCTCATTGGCTGATCCACTGGCTTCCGATGCTGTCAATCACAGCTAGTGAGCCAATGAGGAGAGAAAGGGAGCAGGGCTGAGCCACTACTCTGCGTGTGAATGGACACACAGGGCAGCAGCTTGAGAGGTAGCCTGCTTGGGTTTTACCATAGCAAGCCTCTCACTCTGGGGGCAGTTGGCTGAAGGGAGGGACCAGGACTAACGGCAGAGAAAAAGGAGGATTGGGGCTGCTCTGTGCAAGACCACTGCACATAGCAGGTAAGTGACATGTTTGTTATTTTTTTTTAAACATGCCTTTAATATCACTTTAAATCAGATCTGAACCCGCAAAAAAGCCACTTTCCATAGGGGCACCTGCTGAAGAGAAGGAGCCTGGAGTGACGACGGGGGACCCTAGAAGAGGAGGATCTGGGCTGCTCTTTGCACAGAGCAGGTAAGTAAACCATATTTGTTATTTTAGCTTAAAAAAAGAAGGTTTAATGTCTCTTTAAGTGAAAATCCCTTTGCCGTAAAAGTCTAAATTGCTGTCCCCAGCAGAAAACACTGATTACAAGCTCAGATGTTTTTACCATGGAATTATTTTGCCATGAAGATTTTCCTAAGGGTGGCTGCTGACAAGGCATTTTTTTCATCATTCTCTCAGATTGACCCATTTGACCCAAGTTTGTACTAGTTTTACATTTAAATAAAGGGCATTTTCCATAGTAGAGCTCAAAGAATACTTCCATTCACTGATCAATAGCAACCAATCAGAATTCACCTTTCATTAGATTGTCTACTAAGCCTCTGTGGATGAGCCCTGTGGATTATTACTAACAATAGTACTACCACTAGCACTATTTTTGCGCTATATACAAGTACAAAAGTACTATGCACTTGTATGTATTTATACTATCTGTATTGCTCACTGTAATTTGTATAACTTACATTTTGCATCGCAATAGAGATGATAGCACTGTATAAATATGAATACCAAAAGCATAATAATAATAATATTGTTATTATTATTATTAATAATAATAATAATAATAATAATAATAATAATAATAAGTATACATTTTTTATTATTATTATTATTATTATTATTATACAGCTGTTATTATGCCGATACACCTATATTTCTCTATACTTGCTATTACTTTTTGCACTTGTATACACTATTATCCTTATTTATTGTTTACTGTTTGTCTAATGTACATGGTTTCTATATATATTTAGAACATTTGTTATTATTCCCTCATCCTCCTGAGGAAGTGGCATTCTGCAAACCATGTCGAGGAAGAGGCAATTGGGACTCTCCTTATAATTTATACAACTGACCTCTTTCTTGTGAATGCTTTGGATATATATAATATCTCTTCACTATGTCTATGGGTGTCCTACTTTTTTAATCGTATATATATTGTTGCATTATTTTTTATTTTTTGGTTAACAAACATTTTTCTGGTTTTAATACAGTGTTTTGTGAATCCTTGGGGTGCAATAAAGTCCAATTATTCTAGTTTTGTTTCTGTATAATATACAGCAAAAGTTTTTCTTACAAAACCCCAGTCATGCATTCTAGCATTAACTTTGCATGTTGTATGTAAAAAAATGTATTCCATTGATAACTTGTATATGTTCCATATTTGTCTTCATGCAAAGTTACGGGCTTTAAAGTTATTTAGCAGCATTCATATTCACCAACACAACTGCAGTGAAAGTTACCAGGCAAGAACGAAATGCTGAAGCAGTTGTTTCGCTATAGAAAGAAAACATTATTACATTCCTTTTTGAAGTGACCCCCACACATCCCAGAGAAAAGAATGTGTGTGGGAACCTATTGACTGAGTGAGCAATAGCTGTCATTTTCGTTCAGCCTCACAGACACAAACAAATTAGCATTTTTGGCAGCAGAAACTTACGAGTAACCTTCTTCAACCTATATCATTTCCTAGGACTTTCCCTTTGAATAATTAATGCATATAATGTGTTTTACTAGAGGATCTTTCCCGATTTAGCATTTTCACCTCAATGACACTGTCACTTAACATGCACTTAGAAAATAACTTATACTATGGCCAACTGAGGACAAGGGCTTATTTCATGTTCCCTAAATGTTTTACTGAAGAGTTTTACTGAAACCCTCTTCTTCTGTAAGTGGGGCTGGGCCATAATTGTAGCAGAAAATGAAATTCCTCACACAGTCCCCCCCCCCCCCCAAAAAAAAAAAATCATTAAAAAAAATGTAATGCAGTGCTCTATTCAAAACTAAAGAGAAAAGTTTTGGCTTTAGATTCATTTTAACAAACTTTGAAAATGTTACTATTGTCTCTATTACTGGCAGCAAAACCTTCCTACTGGCTACCAAACCTTATCATGCCTACGGATCCATAACTAGATCTTGTGTTATTCTTAAATAAAGTGTTATTCTTAAATAAAATAATTGACTTTCCCTTTACTGTTTTGGGTTTTGTCCAACAGTCCAAAAATATACTGTAGCTTAATTAACTTCCATGGAAAATTAGCTCTGTTTTGTGGAAGAGTTTATATGTTTGTGGTGGGAACATTAGACTGTAAACTCCCTCAGGGGCAGGGACTGATGTTCAATGTGCAAGTGTCAGAGCTAAATACAAAAAAATATATAGGAATAAAATTAACCACAATTTGTGTAAGCATCTTGTTTACAAAAATACTCAAACTATGAGATATAAAATTCATTCAGCATTTAACCTCCTTCCTCCTCTGAGTGCTCCTAAGTCAGTTTTAGATTGCTTTGTGGGTGAGCTCCTGGGCATTTACTTCAAACATGGCTACCCTTGGAACTACTCAGCATTTTTTTGTATGTTAAAATAACACTAAATGTTTGAGGTATAATAACCAATCATGACAAGGATGCTTGATGGAAGACCAACCCCCCCAACTATGGCTGAATAGACATTACTTGGCCTACTGAATATGTATGCATGTAATGCCATTACAGTGTCATGGAATAGAGTGCCCCCCATCTTTGCTCTTTTAGAAAAAGCTAGTGAACTCCAATATGTTACTTTACCAGGATACTTACACAAATACTCTCCTTATAAATTTATTATTGTGTGGGCGGTGTGGCTGGACAACCCTTCCACAGCTACTGATGTCACTCTTGCCTAATCTACTACTAAATGGACTATAACTACTATGCTCTTCTGCCAAGGACATGTGACAGCTGCTAACCCCATGATGACCAATGACTATGTCCTATTTTGCCAGTTAAAGGCCCGCTCAGTTACCTTTTAGAACACCCGATGTACAAATCCTTCCTTCTATTTAGGGATGAGAACTATGGGGGTTATTAACTAAAACTGGAGCATGCAATATCTGGTGCAGCCCCATTTGCTGCCAAAACAACCCTTACCCCCTGAGGTATGGATGCCACTAGACCTCTGAAGGTATGCTATGTTATCTGTCACCAAACTGTCAGTGGCAGATCCTTGAATTCTTGTAAATTGTGAGGTGGAACCTCCATGGATGGGACTTTATTTTCCTGCACATCTCAGATGCTTGATTGGATTGAGAACTGGAGAATTTGGAGGCCAGGGCAACACCTTAAACTCATTGTTGTGTTCCTCAAACTATTGTTCATCCGTTTTTACAGTGTGGCAGGGCACATTATCCTACTGAAAAAGGCTGTTGCCATCAGGGAATAACGTTTCCATGAAAGGGTGTACTTGGTCAGCAGCAATGTTCAGGTAAGTGATAAGTGTCAAGATAACATTCACATGAATAGCAGGACCCAAGGTTTCCCAGCAGTAAGTTGCATAAAGCACCACACTGCCTTCGTCAGCTTGCCTTCCTCCCATACTGCTCCCTGGTGCCATCTCTTCCCCAGGTAAGCGATGCACACACACTTGGTCATCCACATCATGTAAAATGTTATTCATCAGACCAGGCCACCTTCTTCCATGGTAAAGTTCTGATGCTCACGTGCCGACTGTAAACGCCTTTGGCTGTGGACACGGGTCAGCATCGGCATCCTGAACAGTCAGCGGCTATGTAGCCCCATATACAACATACGGTGATGATCATATTTTCAGCTTTCAATTTCAGGTGCAACATGTTTACTTGCTTCCTAATATATCCCACAGACTTTCAGATGCCATTGCAACAACATAATCAGTGTTATTCAAAAGATCTGCCAGTGGTCTTAAAGTTCCAGTGGTCTTAAAGTTATGGCTGATTGGTGTATAAAAAATGTATATCCACTTTGAAGGTGAATTATAGTAAAAAAGGTGAAAATATGTTCACTTTAAATACCCAATCATGTGGGAAGGAAAATATAAACAAATAGAATGATTGGTTGATTGAAGTGTGTTATCTGCTAAACTCAGTGAACTTTCACTTTACATTGTGAACATTCACTTTGCTAAGTCTTTTATCCTTGAACAAATTAATGCTTGTGCATATTGTAGCTCAGATTCTTTTTTTTATTTTATCATGGTTATTTTGTAAACAGGGGATACATGGGCAATGCCAATAAATGGCTACCAAAGAGAATGAAAAACATACCTCTCATTTGTTATGGGTCTACAGATTAATGCAAAGGCTACATACACACAAGGTAAATATTTCTACTGTACACCTACAATTAAAGATTTTGCCCCTTCCTTTGGCCTACACTTGTACATCATGGCATCAATAGCCATGTCCCCTATTCATAAATCTCCCGGGCACGGAACAGCAGAGCCATGCACTGAGTGATCAATAGTACCAGCAGTCTGCTGCAATTGCAAGTTTGAGATCATAAGTAAGACAAATGTGCAGAGGCAGCTTGAAAGATGACATCATTCTGCTGACACAGAAGTCTATAGACAGGCTGAAGCCATACGACAGGGAATTAAACAAGAGTTTGCCAAAGAGAGGTCTTCAATAGATGATTGGATATGTATTCCCTGGCTGGGATATTATACTGAGAGACTAAAGGAATTAAATGGAAATAGTAATTTCAATAAAAAACCTCTACAATGATTAATAACTCTGTTATAATATATATATACAGTTGTGTTCAAAATAATAGCAGTGTGTTGAAAAAAGTGAATAAAGCTCAAAATCCTTCTAATAGCTTTTATTTCCATACACACAAATGCATTGGGAACACTACACATTCTATACCAAATCAAAACATGAAGAAAAATATATCAAATTTGTGTTGTTCCTCTAAAAAAAGTGAAGAAAAGTGAATATTAGACTGTTCAAAAAAATAGCAGTGTTTGTATTCTTCTTTACAAACTCAAACATTCACTATATAAACTGAAAAATGTTTGAAGATTTTGCTTTCCTTTGAATCACCTAATTAATATTTAGTTGTATAAGCACTGTTTCTGAGAACTGCTGTACATCTGTGTTGCATGGAGCCAACCAACTTCTGGCACCTGTGAACAGGTATTCCAGCCCAGGATGATTGGACTACATTCCACAGTTCTTCTCTATTTTTTGGTTTTGCCTCAGAAACTGCATTTTTGATGTCACCCCACAAGTTTTCTATTGGATTAAGATCCGGGGATTGGGCTGGCCACTCCATAACGTCAATCTTGTTGGTCTGGAACCAAGATGTTGCACGTTTACTGGTGTGTTCGGGGTCGTTGTCTTGTTGGAACACCCATTTCAAGGGCATTTCCTCTTCAGCATAAGGCAGCATGACCTCTTCAAGTATTGTGATGTATTCAAACTGATCCATGATCCCTGGTATGCGATAAATAGGCCCAACACCGTAGTATGAGAAACATCCCCATATCATGATGCTTGCGCAACCATGCTTCACTGTCTTCACAGTGTACTGTGGCTTGAATTCAGTGTTTGGGGGTCGTCTGACAAACTGTCTCCGGCCACTAGACCCAAAAAGAACAATCTTACTTTCATCAGTCCACAAAATGTTGCGCTATTTCTCTTTAGGCCAGTCAATGTGCTCTTTGGCAAATTGTAACCTCTTCAGCACGTCTTTTTTTCAACAGTGGGACTTTGCGGGGGCTTCTTGCAGATAGCTTGGCTTCACATAGGTGTCTTCTAATTGTAACAGTACTCACAGGTAACTTTAGACCTTCTTTGATCTTCCTGGAGCTGATTGTTGGCTGAGTCCTTGCCATTTTGGCTATTCTTCTATCCATTTGAATGGTAGTTTTTCGCTTTCTTCCACGTCTTTCAGGTTTTGGTTGCTATTTTAAAGCATTTGCAATCATTTTAGCTGAGCAGCCTATCATTTTCTGTACTTCTTTATATGTTTTCCCCTCTCCAATCAACTTTTTAATCAAGGTACGCTGTTCTTCTGAACAATGTCTGGAACGACCCATTTTTCTCAAAATTTCAGAGAGAAATGCACTGTAACCAGCATGTACAACATTTTCTGCCTTCCTTCCTTAAATAAGGGCAATAATTGCCACCTATAAAGTGCAGCGCTAAAATGTCAAACAAATAGTACGTTCTGAAAAAATTCTTCAGAGGGGAGGCAGTGTCAGCCTCCCCTCTGAAGATGTGCCTTAGCACGAAAGGCCTTAGGAGGAACTGACAGCTTGTGGCGCCTTATCGCCGCCCAGACATTGAGGAGGTCTGGCGGCCATTTTACTTTAGGTCAGTAATACTTTTTTACTTTGTATTTTCTTGCCAGTATTATTACTGACCTGTCCTGTACTAAGTTTGCTACGAATAAAGTTTGACATACTACACTATGGGTACTCTCCCACTTTTTGCCATTACTGAGGGGTTATCAGACCAGCAGACACAGCCTTCAGTGCATACTACACCCAGAGGAGGGAGCCTTCACCTGGTTGATTCACCCTGATCCTGAAGAGGTCCTCTGAGTCCAGCAGACCATCGCTTGATGACACCCCTTCCTGAGGGAGAACGACACCTGCGGATTTTAATACATATATGCGCATTTCCTATGCACGGTCGGTGAGTGCGCATTTCTGTAATTTCTACTGGATTTTTCACAGCTGTGTCCACCATCTGGTTGTCATTACATCAATTGAAATATTGCATGAACTTTTTAGAACAAATTTTTTCAGAACGTACTATTTGTTTGACATTTTAGCGCTGCGCTTTATATACTATTTAGACGTGAGGCGGTTGTGATCTCCTCTAGTGCTATAGCTGCTTATTTATTCCTTTTCATTTACATTTATTCACATTTAAGGATCGCTCTCTTTATTATATATTTTAATAATTGGCACCTGTTTTTCAAAGAATGAATGACCTCACTAATAGAACTCCACACTGCTATTATTTTGAACATGCCCCTTTCAATTAGTGATTCAATTACACAGAATCAGCAGCATGCATGTCATGACTGTTGGGTCTGTTGGATTTCTATTACTCTACTACACCTGCTAGTAAATTATTTGCCATGTAGAAATATCATTTCTACCAAAAACAGTGATTGATCAGGTTATTTTTTTTATATATAGTGCACATATGCAGTGCACATATATATATTAATATAGTAAGAGAGGTGCCCAAGAACCCGATGGTCACTCTGACTGAGCTTCAGAGATCCTGTGTTGAGATGAGGCAAAGTTCCAGAAGGACAATTACTGCAGCTCATCACCGATCTGGCCTTTATGAGAGAGTGGCTAGACAGAATCCTTTCCTCAGTGCAAAACACATTAAAGCCCGCTTGGAATTTGCAAACAAGCGTCTTAAGGACTCTCAGTGGGCTTCCATGCATTTTGCACTGAAGAGAGGCTTGCTTTTGAGCCCCAATGCCTGCATCCAGTGGAGAGAGACATTGCTTTCAGACACATCGCTGGATCGAGATATGGCTCAGGTTACTTTTTTACCTTAATGCAGAGAAAGCATTAAGGTAAAAAACCTCAATACTTTAGAATCACTTTAAACAAAAGAAAAGTGGTTGCCCATAAGCTCCTAGTTCTGTTTGAAAGATTAAACTTCATTAGTTGTGACGGAAAAACAATTCACTACTGACCCAGTTCACTCTGTTCCAATTTTCATAGCACACTGCACTACCTATCCAGTTACTTAAAAAAATGATTAGTGTTGGAGTATTTTTAACAAGGTTGAGGCCTACCAACATGGTCAGAATAGAATGAAAAGTGTAACTTCCTTCCCAACTTTTTTTTCCTGTTACAGTTGGGATTTTGATTTGGTATAGTGTTATCCAAACCCGTGAATCTTTCAAGTTATAAGCTCACAGATACTGTATAAAAAAAAATAAAATATATATATATATACACACATTATATTGCCAAAAGTATTTTGACACCCCTCCAAATCATTGGATTCAGGTGTTCCAATCACCTCCATGACCACAGGTATATAAAATCAAGCACCTAGGCATGCAGACTGTTTCTACAAACACTTGTGAATGAATGGGCCACTCTCAGGAGCTCAGTGAATTCAAGTGTGGTACCGTGATAGGTTGCCACCTGTACAATAAGTCCATCCATGAAATTTCCTTGCTACTAAATATTCCACTGTTAGTGGCAGTATACCAAAGTGGAAGCAACTGGGAACAACAGCAACTCAGCCATGAAGTAGTAGGCCACATAAAATGACAGAGCGGGGTCAGTACATGCTGAAGCAAACATTGCGCAGATGTCACCAACTGTCTGCAGAGTCAATAGCTAAAGACCTCCAAACTTCATGTGGACTTCAGATTAGCACAACAGTGTGTAGGGAGCTTGAAGGAATGGGTTTCCATGGCCAAGCAGCTGCATCCAAGCCTTACATCACCAAGTGCAATGTAAAGCCTCAGATGCAGTGGTGTAAAGCACGCTGCCACTAGACTCTAGAGCAGCAGAGACATGTTCTCTGGAGTGATGAATTACGCTTCTCTGTCTGGCAATCCAATGGACGTGTCTGGGTTTGGCAGTTGCCAGGAGAACGGTACTTACTTGACTGCATTGTGCCAAGTGTAAATTTTGGTGGAGGGGGGATTATGGTGTGGGATTGTTTTTCAGGGGTTGGGCTTGGCCCCTTAGTTCCAGTGAAGGGAACTCTTAAGGCGTCCACATACCAAGACATTTTGGACAATTTCATGCTCCCAACTTTGTGGGAACAGTTTGGGGATGGCCTTTTCCTGTTCCAACATGACTGCGCACCAATGCACAAAGCAAGGTCCAAAAATACATGGATGAGCAAGTTTGGAGTGGAGGAACTTGACTGGCCTGCACAGAGTCCTGACCTCAACCCGAGAGAACACCTTTGGGATGAATTACAACGGAGACTGTTAGCCAGGCCTACTCATCCAATATCAGTGCCTGACCTCTCAAATGCGCTTCTGGAAGAATGGTCAAACATTCCCATAGACACACTCCTAAACCTTGTGGACAGTCCTCCCAGAAGAGTTAAAGCTCGATGTTGAACCAACCAACTCAATATTGATCCCTACAGACTAAGACTGGGATGCCATTAAAATTCATGTGCAGGCAGTCAATACTTTTGGCAATATAGTGTGTGTATATATATAATATTATTATTATTAATATTATATATATATATATATATATACATACACACAGGTGAAACTCGAAAAATTAGAATATCGTGCAAAAGTTCATTTATTTCAGTAATGCAACTTAAAAGGTGAAACTAATATATGAGATAAACTCATTACATGCAAAGCAAGATAGTTCAAGCCGTGATTTGCCATATTTGTGATGATTATGGCTTACAGCTTATGAAAACCCCAAATCCACAATCTCAGAAAATTAGAATATTGTGAAAAGGTGCAATATTTTATATTGTAAAGCACTGAGCAAACTGTTGGCGCTACATAAATCCTGAATAATAATAATATTCTAGGCTCAAAGTGTCCCACTCTAATCAGCTAATTAAGCCATAACACCTGCAAAGGGTTCCTGAGCCTTTAAATGGTCTCTCAGTCTGGTTCAGTAGGAATCACAATCATGGGAAAGACTGCTGACCTGACAGTTGCGCAGAAAACCATCATTGACACCCTCCATAAGGAGGGAAAGCCTTAAAAGGTAATTGCAAAAGAAGTTGGATGTTCTCACAATAATAGAAAGTTATGTGGAAGGGAAAAGTGTGGAAGTAAAAGGTGCACAAGCAGCAGGGATGAACGCAGCCTGGAGAGGATTGTCAGGAAAAGGCCATTCAAAAGTGTTGGGGACTTTCACAAGGAGTGGACTGAGGCTGGAGTCAGTGCATCAAGAGCCACCACACACAGACAGATCCTGGACAAGGGCTTCAAATATCGTATTCCTCTTGTCAAGCCACTCCTGAACAACAAACAACGTCCAAAGTGTCTTACCTGGTCTAAAAAAAACAGACCTGGTCTGTTGCTCAGTGGTCCAAAGTCCTCTCTTCTGATGAGAGCAACTTTTGCATCTCATTTGGAAACCAAGGACCCAGAGTATGGAGGAAGAATGGAGAGGCACACACTGCAAGATGCTTGAAGTCCAGTGTGAAGTTTCCACAGTCTGTGTTGATTTGGGAGCCATGTCATCTGCTGGTGTTGGTCCACTGTGCTTCATTAAGTCCAGGGTCAACGCAGCCGTCTACCAGGAGATTTTGGAGCACTTCATGCTTCCTTCCACAGACGAGCTTTATGGGGATGCTGACTTCATTTTCCAGCAGGACTTGGCACCTGCCCACACTGCCAAAAGCAGCAAAACCTGGTTCAATGACCGTGGGATTACTGTGCTTGATTGGCCAGCAAACTCGCCTGACCTGAACCCCATAGAGACTCTATGGGGCATTGCCAAGAGAAAGATGAGAGACATGAGACTGAACAATGCAGAAGAGCTGAAGGCCGGTATTGATGCATCCTGGTCTTCCATAACACCTCAGCAGTGCCACAGGCTGATAGCTTCCATGCCACGCCACACTGAGGCAATAATTGCTGAAAAAGGGGTCCAAACCAAGTACTGAGTACAAATGCATTCTTATACTTTTCAGAGGTCCGATATTCTATGTACAATCTTTGTTTTATTGATTGCATGTAATATTCTAATTTTCTGAGATTGTGGATTTGGGGTTTTCATGAGCTGTAAGTCATAATCATCACAATTATGACAAATCACAGCTTGAACTATCTTGCTTTGCCTGTAATGAGTCTATCTCATATATTAGTTTCACCTTTTAAGTTGCATTACTGAAATAAATTAACTTTTGCACGATATTCTAATTTTTTCGAGTTTCACCTGTATATATACACACACACACTTTTTTCTCTCTCCTTAGATTTACCAACATTAATATAGTTTAATTACCTCCCAGATATAAATGAAATAATTGGTTTAGGTTGTTGTTGTAAAATCTAAAGCAGAGTGTAAACAGGTTGTATAATCAGATTTTAATGCATATGACCAGCTTAAAGACCTGTACACACGATGAGAATATTGGACAAATGATCGTCTGGTTTTTTTTTTGCATGCTAGTCTCATATCAAAAGTAAAGAGGCTACTAAAGTTACGAAAATTCTTGTACGACAGAAAGAAAATCTGAAAGTGATGTAATGTATTTATATTGTATTTTCAGATTAAAACTGTACTAATTAGCAAAAAAGATACGATCTGGTATCGTACGAGAAAAATGTTCGTGCTTGTCCCTTTGAATCAGGCTAAAGATCAGATTATCGTGTGATCGCTTCAAAAGCAGTATTTTCCGAATGATTTTCTGATCGTGTGTACTAGGCTTTACACTCCTATATTGGAAAAGCACCTTGAAGTAAAAGGGAGCGACCGAACAAAGCCATTTGTATTCTATGCATGCTCAAATATTCAGTTCAATCGCAAATTAAAGGTTAAAGATATTTCCAAGCTTTTGTGTAGAAACAATCAGATCTGTTGAACTGAATCTGTTTCCTTCAAGCATTCAATCGCACAGGGGATTGTAAAAAATAGAGCTTTTCCTCACCTTTCCTCCTAAACAAAAATACCAGCACATGTACTCTATGAAAAAGATATCACATTTTGTGTATGTGGGTGTTCAAGCAGAAACCTCTATTACACTGTTTCGATCACATCTGAAAAAGCTTAGTTCTTGTGCCTAGATTGTCTACATGAATGTCTGTGTCAATCAAATCAGGCCGGCGGTATATGTGGTGTGCTCGATAATTCCTCATTTGTATGTGACAGAATAGTTGCTGGTCTGAGCGGTTCACCACTGACTGCCTTCTTTTATATTTACCAGTTTTTGTTCTAGCTGATAATTCTCCAAACAATAGCAGCTAATGCCAGATTAGTATTCTATAATGACACAGTGTTAAATAATGCCGTCATATACCTAGCCATCTGAATTGAGCTCTGTCCAATAAATAAGTGGATAATGGTAATAGCAATAATTTGTCACACAGACACTCCTATTTTCACAATTTAAAATATTATGTTGCACGCTAAGGCCCTATGTACTTTTTTTTTCTTTTCCTGAATGCCTTTGCTCCTGGCAGGAAAAAAGCAGCTTAAAAAATGCACCTAAATCTTCGTTTTGCCCACACATTTATGCACACTTAGAAGTGTTCAGGCGCATCAAGCATTTGCACATTCATGGACTCCATTGGCCATTCGCCACCGTCCTATAGCAGAACTACAGCTACAGGGTGGCAGGGCTGCGTAAAATCATGTGTGTATATATATATATATATATATATATATATATATATATATATATATGATTTTTCATTTCCAGGTGTGGGCGTGTGTGCGCCATTGCGGCTACAGCTGTCAATCACCAGGTCGCGGTTTTGAAGTCCCGCTATAAGTTGCTGATTGCTGATTACTAGTATAAAAAAAATTTAAATTCCAGCATATATTCCGCCATTTGGAGACCCTATAAGTTTCATGAAAACCAATGAATTTACACATTTTTTTAGCATTTACAAATTTTTTTAACAAAGACATGTAGCAGAATACATTTTGGCCTAAATTTATGACAAAATTTGATTTTTACAAATTAAAAATCAAAGTATCAAAAAGTCAAAATATTGTTTTTTTTCTCAAAATTGTCAGTAATTTTTTGCTTATAGCGCAATTGTTAAACTAACGCAGCGCTGTATCGCAAAAAATGGCCTGGTCAGAAGTTCCCTCCGGTTCACATAGATGCGGACTGGATGCAGTTTGAACCGCATCCAATCCACATGACATTTGAAATAACATTGCTTCCTATGGTGCCTGTTCACATATGTTTGGTGCACTGGTGGTGCAGATTTAGTGCGGTTTGGAAAAAAGTCATGTACAATTTCTGAGCAGTGCGGTCCGGTTCAGGTGCAGATTACAGGCTATTGACTTCTATGGGAACTGTTTCTAAACCGCATATGTGTGAATAGGATAAAATCCTGACCTAATCCTGTCCTGAACCTGATGTAAACCTGACATAAACCGCTAAACAACTACTGTATCAATTAGCTGTAAAACCTGAGCTGTAATCCGCACCGCACATGTGTGAATCAGCTCTCAATTTGCAGAGATTTCCTCTCACTCTCCTGTTTGGCTATGGGACAGAAAGTGAGGAGAAATTTCCACAATGGGACACAGATGGCAAACAAAAAAATCTGACAGGGGTTATAACCCTCCCTTGCTCTATCCAAAATGAAAAATAAAAGTTTTGGCTATAGTTCATAGACAGATCGAAATTTGGCCGGTTCAGCAGGGGTTCTGCATGGACATTTGTGGCTGTCCCAATTTGACAGAAGAGAATGATTGAACAAACACTCTGGAAAACTTTATTCAATCAGCAGTTGCAGACAATTGGTTCCAGCCACTGATCAGTGTATTCTGACAGTAGATAGTTCCACTGTCAGAATACAATGACCCTGTTCGCTGTTTGTTAAGCTCGCTGGCTTAACAAACAGAAGCGATCCATCTATGGCCACTGCTTTGCATTTAGCAGAAGCATTGTCAATATGGCCTTTGTTCTTCCTATCAGGTCAATCAGATAGGCATGTAGGCAGGTGCAGTCTATTTTCTCCATTGCAGGTGGCACTCTCTCCGCAGTGGCACTGTTGTTGTAGAGGAAGTCAAGAGGAACAGGGTTCCTCTATGGTTCTCTGGGTCACTAGGGAAGCTATCCTATTGCAAGCTGCCGCCCAATGTGACTCTGGTGGCCATCTTGGGTCAGGCAAAGCCTATTTAATACCCTTGCTCCCAGGTTTGGTGCATATTCCGCGTGCGGGCAGAGTGGGGAAAGGAGAGTGTTAGCAGAAGGGAAAGGTTCCTGACAAGGTGGAAAAGCATAGGGTCTGCGACTCCTCTGGACATCTTATCTATTGGGCACGAGACAGACAGGCCAAATTCTATCCTCCTTACAGGAGCTGGCATCCCGGCTGAGCAACGCTTCATTCACTTTGCTGAAAACCGTGAGTACACCCGTTGGGCAGGTGCCCCCTTGGGTTCTGCTGTGAACTGTTTCTGCATTCTTCAATAAAAGTTCTTTACTGCACCCGCCTATGTGAATTATTGCCACCGCACCATGCTGCACACCACATACAGGCAGTCCAATGGCCAACTGAAGAAAAATTCACCACAGGCTGACAGCATTGCTTTAATAGGTAAGGCACTGGGTTGTGCTGTACTGACAGGATCTCTGAATGAGACAGATTCACAAAAAACTGCATTTAGCAAGGCACAATGTCATACATACTGAAAAATAGATTTTGAGTTCACAAATAAGTTAAAGTGGTTCTAAACCCTTACATATATGCAGTAAAGTGACGGCCTCAGGTGATACACAGAAATGAAACACACCCTTCTACATAGTATGTACTTATCTGCTGTCTTCTCTTCTCTACATCCTTTCAAAGTACAGAATCTACACAGCTTGTCTCAGCTTTCAGAAAACAGGGGGTTGAAGAGCTGAAATTACACACTGCAGAGCTCAATGAGGAGAGCTCTGAGAGCTGATTGGAGGGAAGGGACACACACCCTTTCACACAGCACACAGGAACAGAGCTGAGGCTGTCAATCACAGGTTGTATGCTGGAGGTCCCTCCCCTGTCACCATTTTTTAATTTGTGTCAGAAAAACTTGACAGAAGTGACTCATGCAGATAGCAGAGGAAGGAGGCACACTATACTATACACACTATAGAGGGATTTTCGTTCATATGTTGTTTATGTCTGAGGTTTAAAACCTGGAGAAGAGTTGTTAGCAGTAATAACCAAATGGCCCTCTTCTTCCACCCTATAGATGTTGTGCAACAATTCCACCGTTCTCATTTTCTTTTTTCAGCTGTAATGAATTGTCCTTTGTATCTCGTTTAGAATCCAATCTAACTGTGCTCATTAGTTAAGAATTAACAAAGGTGGACATATTTAAAATATGATTTTACAAATGTGGTGATTCATGGTATACATTCTCGGTAGCTTAGAAATAATAGACATGTTGCCATAAATCAAAACTCTGATTCACTAGTAGATTTAGAAGGATAAATATCACTTAGGCGTGTGAGTGATCCATATTGACATATATAGCTCATTATCAGCCTCTTCCTAAACATGTTCGTGCCACTGGCATTGCAGATACACCCCTCAGTATTTTATGAACAAATATAGTCTAAAGTAGGCTTTTACCCTGGAGGAATCCTTGAAATAATTCTGAGGTCTCACGGAACCAATGTTGAAAATGATTCTATCTACATTTCATATTAAAATCAGGATCAGTAAGCCACTGAGAGTTTTAAATGAAAGAAGAGTCTAGAATCTGCCATCTCTAGAATATCTGACACCCAAAGCCAACATTCCTTTCCTCTATATATGAATAATAATCATTTTATATTATTATAATAATAATAATTAACTAAATGCAGTTTTTTTAGGTTTAGACAGAATGAAGAGGGATTAAAACATCTGTCAGGTCTTTATTGGTGACAGTGCACCCCCGTTAGGGAGATTCACCCTGTCTGTTTTGGTTATCATTATCATCAAAGTAAAAGAAAATCCCAAATTTCAGGTTGTTCCCAGAGGAGTAATAGAGGAGAAATCTTCCAATGTAGGCACTAGTTAGAAACATAGAAACGTGATGGCAGAAAAGACCAAGTGGTCCATCGAGTCTGTCTGCCTTCCTCTAAGTCAGATCCGGTTCACTAAAAAAAAACCCCCAAACAATGGAAGGGGATCTGTCCTCTTCCGTTTAGGTAGATCGGATCAGAGGGTAGTCAAGTGTAAATGGACAGCTGAGTTTGCTTACTCCTGGCTGCCCATAGAGCACAGCGAGCTCTGCCTGTGTCCGCCCTGCAAATATTGAGTGGACATGGATGTTTCATTCTCCCGCTCTGTCTGCTGCAAGTTACACTACCAGCATGTAGGTATGTTTATAAAAAAAGTTATGCCCAATTTTACATTACTTTTGATATACCCCTCATATGTAAGTATTGTTAATTCTGTATACAGCCCTATAGAACAAACATTGCACAGTCCACATGTGTTTATCTGCTGCTTCTCTGCAAACAGGAAACAGGAAATTTATTATGGAGAACCATGGATGCAGCTACAAACTTATGCACACTGCCATCTACTGGTTGAAGAATATATCTCTACTGAGCACTGATACTGATGTAGTTGTACAAAATACATGAATATTGTATTCCAACAAATGTAATCTACTTGAATATGATCATCAGAGAAAACAAGTCATTCATTTCATTACAAATCAAAATTTGGATGTATGCAAATCTCCAAATCACAATAGCAACGAATTTCAATGAATCCGAAATACATTTTAATGAAAACAATGAATTCATTTGTATTACCTCACCTCAATGCTACTTCAGAGGGTTTGTAAGTTCAATAACATGTGTCACACTCTGTATTGTTATGATTGGCTAAAGCTAAGGTCACAAAACATCAAAGTCGCAAGAAAGTAGCATGAAAGTCGCAAGAAAGTTGCCAAAATAACACAACAACATAGCAAATGAATCTGAATCTTCCGGAAAAACTTTTGAAAATACAAATCGATTCAGAACACCGAATACTGTATTTGAAATGAATTCTGAAAACAAATCATTCTAACATAACGAATATGTTGAAACATAATTACTGACTGAAAGCAGAGTTCCACCTGAAAAAAAAAAAATAAAAGTCAGCAGCTACAAAAACTGTAGCTGCTGACTCTTAAAATACAGACACTCCCCTGTCCCTCAGTCCTGTGGTGTCCTCACCATGGCTGGTTTCACAGGCTGTCTTCTCTCCCTGGTGCCGGCATCTTTAGTGTGGGCACCCGGCTGTGACAGCTTCACAGCCAGGTGCCCACTGCACATGCGTGAGAAGCGCTGCTCTTTGTGAATGGCCCCGTAGTCTTCTGGGACCTGTCAAGTGTCCCAAAAGACTACGGGGGGGGGGGGGAGGACAACGTCCGCTTCCAATTGCCTAGGCGATCGCAGTGGAAGTGGGAGCAGGTACCTGTCTAATTTGGGTACCCCCTCTCCACTCCCCAAAGGTGCCAATCCTTAATGGGGAGCGGGGGACAAAGGCTTAAAGTGGAAGAGGCCCACAAAGGATCGGTGTACTCTTTCTTAAGCTCGGGTTCACAAGTGCGTGGTCCAGTTTTCACAGCGCAATTTCTGCCACCTCCAGTTCGACTTTGCTCAGCGGTTCAGGTGCTATTCAGGTGTGAGTTGTCAAAGTGCATGACAGTGGAAATCGCACCTGAACCAGGCTCAAAATCACACTCTGTTTGAAAACATGTCTGCACATATGTGAAATGGCTCCATTGAAATGGATGCAGATTCACATGTCATGTCATGTTCAAAACGCATCCAATTCGCATATACGATATGTGAACTGGGGCCAAAGATCATATGCAAACATTTCCAATGCTAGCAAACCTGTTTGCTTTCCTTTTGGAGGAAAAAAAATGGGAGTTTCCATAAACACAATGTTAAATAATTATTTCCTCTGACTTTGGAAGCTGCGTAGAGTTCAGATCTTTATCATTTGCTGGTTTTCAAACTGTCAGACTGTCCGAATCAGCCACTGGAATGTGATTAAGCCTGCTGTACTGCTGCTGGAAAAACATTTCCTAAAGAGTAAACATGCCGAGAGTACTGGTTGTATGATATGAGTGCGGCTCAGGGACAGGAGCAGTCCTGCTATAAGGGACTGGGAGTCAGGCAATGGTATACAATGAGTCAGCCTGGTTTCATTGAGAGTGAACAGAGTGTAAATGCCGAGAGTACTGGTTGTATGATATGAGTGCGGCTCAGGGACAGGAGCAGTCCTGATATAAGGGACTGGGAGTCAGGCAATGGTATACAATGAGTCAGCCTGGTTTCATTGAGAGTGAACAGAGTGTAAATGCCGAGAGTACTGGTTGTATGATATGAGTGCGGCTCAGGGACAGGAGCAGTCCTGCTATAAGGGACTGGGAGTCAGGCAATGGTATACAATGAGTCAGCCTGGTTTCATTGAGAGTGAACAGAGTGTACATGCCGAGAGTACTGGTTGTATGATATGAGTGCGGCTCAGGGACAGGAGCAGTCCTGCTATAAGGGACGTGGTGGGGAGTCGGGGCAATGGTATACAATGAGTCAGCCTGTTTTCATTGAGAGTGAACAGAGTGTACATGCCGAGAGTACTGGTTGTATGATATGAGTGCGGCTCATTGACAGGAGCAGTCCTGCTATAAGGGACGTGGTGGGGAGTCGGGGCAATGGTATACAATGAGTCAGCCTGGTTTCATTGAGAGTGAACAGAGTGTACATGCCGAGAGTACTGGTTGTATGATATGAGTGCGGCTCAGGGACAGGAGCAGTCCTGCTATAAGGGACAGGGTGGGGAGTCGGGGCAATGGTATACAATGAGTCAGCCTGGTTTCATTGAGAGTGAACAGAGTGTACATGCCGAGAGTACTGGTTGTATGATATGAGTGCGGCTCAGGGACAGGAGCAGTCCTGCTATAAGGGACGTGGTGGGGAGTCGGGGTAATGGTATAGAATGAGTCAGCCTGGTTTCATTGAGAGTGAACAGAGTGTACATGCCAAGAGTACTGGTTGTATGATATGAGTGCGGCTCATTGACAGGAGCAGTCCTGCTATAAGGGACGTGGTGGGGAGTCGGGGCAATGGTATACAATGAGTCAGCCTGGTTTCATTGAGAGTGAACAGAGTGTACATGCTGAGAGTACTGCTTGTATGATATGAGTGCGGCTCAGGGACAGGAGCAGTCCTGCTATAAGGGACGTGGTGGGGAGTCGGGGCAATGGTATACAATGAGTCAGCCTGGTTTCATTGAGAGTGAACAGAGTGTACATGCTGAGAGTACTGCTTGTATGATATGAGTGCGGCTCAGGGACAGGAGCAGTCCTGCTATAAGGGACAGGGTGGGGAGTCGGGGCAATGGTATACAATGAGTCAGCCTGGTTTCATTGAGAGTGAACAGAGTGTACATGCCAAGAGTACTGGTTGTATGATATGAGTGCGGCTCATTGACAGGAGCAGTCCTGCTATAAGGGACGTGGTGGGGAGTCGGGGCAATGGTATACAATGAGTCAGCCTGGTTTCATTGAGAGTGAACAGAGTGTACATGCTGAGAGTACTGCTTGTATGATATGAGTGCGGCTCAGGGACAGGAGCAGTCCTGCTATAAGGGACGTGGTGGGGAGTCGGGGCAATGGTATACAATGAGTCAGCCTGGTTTCATTGAGAGTGAACAGAGTGTACATGCCGAGAGTACTGGTTGTATGATATGAGTGCGGCTCAGGGACAGAAGCAGTCCTCCTATAAGGGACTGGGAGTCAGGCAATGGTATAGAATGAGTCAGCCTGGTTTCATTGAGATTGAACAGGCCTCTCCTATCTTTTGCAGTTGTTTACTTTGTAACTCCACCTTCTCCTGTTAATCTCCTTCAGGAACATCATCATTACTTTACGGGAAAATATCACCTGATATTAACACTAAATTATGGGTGTGTGGATCCAATTTTCCCTCATTAATATGCTCTATGCCGTGCTGGTCAGACATGTTGTAATGACGTCTGGGGATGCATAACATTGTATGACAATGCACAGATATTCCATTTCATACTTCACTGCCTGCATATGAATATGACATGGACAGTTCTGCATAGCCGAAGTGACAGTAAACAATATCCTTATTCTCCAAAAATAACTCCTTCACATCCAATACCTAAAGTGGAATTTCATGCAGACCCTAACCCTGCCCTAGTGGCAGCTGCAGGGGAGAAGAGGGAGCGACAACAACAGATGGACCAAAAACCTATGGGTGACCTCACCATTCCCAGGCATTACCAACCGTAGATAATCACTCTTTCCTTCCTTTGCAGCTGGTTGACACAGGGGAGATCATATGACCAGACCAGAGTGAGCTGAAAATAGGTAAGTATACAGCTATGTACACCCATTATCATCATCTATGCCAACCCAGTGAGGGTACCTCGTGCAGGAGCCAATTAGGAAGCAGCCATGTTTAGTCACATACACGATTGCTGGGCAACAAGTTCTAACCAGCTAACTACTGCCAAGGTCACTTTAGAGGTGGTCTTCAGGTGTATGAAATAGGCATAGCCCTGCGTTGGACACCAAGTGTGAGCAGGGGCTTGTGGGATTTCCTCTATTTCCTCCTCTATGTTGCGCGCCAAATGTAGGGTAACATAAGAAGCCTACATCAGGGTGGGTTCTTCTGGGCTAGGCTAGGCATTGAAGATGGGGTCACTCACACTGCACATTGGGGTACCTTTGTTGTGTCATGCTCATCACTGCCCTGGGAGAAGGTGAAAAAAACGCTTTCAGGGAGATTCAACCTTAAGGCTTAAACCTTGGGTTTCTTCACAGTAAGAGCTGTGAAAATGTGGAATAGACTCCCTCAAGAGTTGGTTCTGGCCAGCTCAATGGATTGCTTTAAAAAAGGCCTGGATTCTATCCTAGATACACAGAATATAACTGGATACTAACAGTTATAGGTAAAGTTCATCCAGGGA
Source organism: Staurois parvus (assembly GCF_062004578.1). NCBI lineage: Eukaryota > Metazoa > Chordata > Amphibia > Anura > Ranidae > Staurois > Staurois parvus. Next base: position 10,660,185 of record NW_028318478.1, read on the forward strand.
ATATCTGATTGCCTCTGGGGGGATCAGGAAGGAATTTTTTCCCCAATTTTTTGGATCATGCTTTGCTGAGTTTGTTTTTTTTGCCTTCCTCTGGATCAACTGTGGGTGTAGGATTATAACTTTTTTTTTTTCTATGGTTGAACTGGATGGACTTTTGTCTTTTTTCAGCCAGACTAACTATGTAATTATGTAAGGCAATCCACCATGTAAAGAAATTAAACTCCAGTTAACCCTCTGGTACCATGTCAATGCACACGCTGACTGTAACTTCTGCATTTAAGAGGACCACGCTGAGACCATGCCCACTCCACCCATCCAGTGTACCTCTGTCACCTCACTTCCAGTAAAAGAGTGGGGTCCCGCCATGCACCTAGTGAGGACCTCATGCGTGTACTTTGTCTTCCCACTCTTCTGTACCTGGTGGTTAGGCTAAGGGCCCCCATGACGCTGCTCTGCTCCTACTGCTATGGGAAATGTACCGCTAAGGGAGGGTGTCCCAGAGGCAACCCCCTTGCTACCAGAGTGTGTTTTGCCTGGCACAGGTACCACACTAAATGACAGGCTGCTCGTACTGGTTACTGGACTTCGGTTACCCTTGACAACTACTTGCTATTCTCTGCACCATGTTAACTCTTGCAGAGCTGTCGTCATACCCCAATGTGCTTTACTGACCCAAGCTGCAGACTATGGGGTTGATTTACTAAAACTAGTGCACTCAGAATCTGGTGCAGCTGTGCATGGTAGCCAATCAGCTTCTTATTTCAGCTTGTTCAATTAAGCTTTGGCAATAAAACCTGGAAGCTGATTGGTTTCTATACAGAGGTGCACCAGATTTTGCAGTCTCCAGTTTTAGTAACTAAACCCTTATGTGTAGAGTGTCGGTTACATTCATATAAACCTTTCAAAAACTTCAGACCAGGCATTTAAGTGTTTCAAAGGCTTTACTGCAGAATTAATCAGCAGAACAGGACGAACAGTCACAAGCAAGTTGCCCAACCACCACTCCTATCTACTGTACGGCTGCCCAGCGTACTTGCGCATGTGAGAGTCCATACATGGCAAAGTTCATAGTGGCAGGTCCTAAGATGTTGTTCTCTTCTGAGTGGACTGCAAGATCCCAGCAGTCCCCCTACATGAAGGTATGAAGTTAATTGCAGAGTTCAGCAGCAGATAGACTTTGGCCAGCCAGACTAAAGCCCCTAATGGTGCCCGCCCCAAGATCCAGACACCTGTTTTATCATCACATAGGGCCAGAGGGAAGCCCACAAAATTTACCAGGTAATACATTATTAACCCATTCCTCCCCTTAATAGGGCAGCATAGCAGCTAACTACAGTAGGCAACCTGCCTACATTCCTGTGCAATTCAGGTGCAAACCAACCCTTACACAATATTTTGCACACTCTGTAAAATATTTCAAGGTTCATATCTAACGAAAACTAACATTTCAAGAAAACTTAGGGTATTCAAAAATGTTCTATGTACATATAGTAATGATATATGAAGACGTCTGCCAAAATAGCTTAACTTATTCTGGAGTTATACCAAAGGATGTCACTGAGTGTCATTCTGACACTAGTGATGTCTATGTCACTCTCAATGTCTTTATCTTTGGCAGTCCAGCCTGCAGCCCTAACTGTTGCGTCTATCTTTTGCTCCATTATTCATAAACTGAAGCAAGCACAGACTCCATACTTAAAGCTGTATTAAACCCAATAACCAAAATGTTATATATTGCAGCTTACCAGAGGTGGTGGCCGCATTTGTTTTCTTTTTTTTAGGCTTGTTTTTCGTTATTTTTACCTGGTGATCTGACCTGTAACGCATTTCCTGTCTTAGGTGTCTCCACTCTGGATGGAGAAGCAACAGAGACACCTTTGGATGGCAGCATTGTCAATTTTCGGGAGAAGTGTTAGATGTACTAGCATATTTAGGTGGAGCTGACAAACAAATTAAAGCTGAACTCCGGCTATGACTTTTTAAACACTTACTTTTTTTTTCATTTTGTAATAAAGGTGTTACATAAAAAAATAAAAGCGGACCATTGAAAGCACCCTTGTCTGCGTTAAATGATTTGTCTCAACCTTCTGTCTCTATTGCTGAGCAGCTTGGTCTGTTAGTGGAAGATGAAAAATAACAGACCTACTAGCCAGATCATCAGGTGAAAATAAAGGAAAGAAGCCTAAAAAAAGAAACTAATGCAGCTACCACAGTAAACTGTAGTTACAGTGGGGCAAAAAAGTATTTAGTCAGCCACCAATTACCATACCTACTGTGAAGCATGGGGGTGGCAACATCATGCTTTGGGGCTGTTTCTCCGCAAAGGGACCAGGACGACTGATCCATGTACAGCACAGAATGAATGGGGCCATGTATCGTGAGATTTTGAGTGCAAACCTCCTTCCATCAGCAAGGGCATTGAAGATGAAACGTGGCTGGGTCTTCCAACATGACAATGATCCCAAACATACCGCCCGGGCAACGAAGGAATGGCTTTGTAAGAAGCATTTCAAGGTCCTGGAGTGGCCTAGCCAGTCTCCAGATCTCAACCCCATAGAAAACCTTTGGAAGGAGTTGAAAGTCTGTGATGCCCAGTGACAGCCCCAAAACATCACTGCTCTAGAGGAGATCTGCATGGAGGAATGGGCCAACATACCAGCAACAGTGTGTGCCAACCTTGTGAAGACTTACAGGAAACGTTTGACCTCTGTCATTGCCAACAAAGGATATATAACAAAGTATTGAGATGAACTCTTGATATTGACCAAATACTTATTTTCCACCATAATTTGCAAATAAATTCTTTCCAAATAAGCCAATGTGATTGTCTGTATTTTTTATCTCATTTTGTCTGATAGTTGAGGTCTACCTATGATGCCAATTACAGGCCTCTCTCATCTTTTTAAGTGGGAGAACTTGCACAATTGGTGGCTGACTAAATACTTTTTTGCCCCACTGTATATTACATTTTTGTTTTAGGGTTTAATATCTTCCAATGGGGACACTAGTTCTAGTGATAACTAGTAATTGTCTTCTTCTGGAACCTCTTACTTCTTCTTTTGGAAATGGGACAGAAAGTGAAGGGAAATTTCCACAATGGGATACAGATGAGAACAAAATCGCTTTGCCTTTAGTTCTACCTTAAAGCATTCCTTTGGTCACAGCATACACACTCAATTTTAACATCAGCATTGCAGAACAAACAATAGGCGGATAGGCTCGGCACAATCAGTACATTTGATTTCCTCTGCCATATGTAATCTTATTTCTTGAATTAATAATCTTGTGGAGATTTATGACTTGGCATTGTTCTAACACCATCTTCCGATGCTGTTTATTATTTTTCTCTTGGAAAACACTTTTCAATAAAAATTAATTGAAAAGAAAAACAAACACTGGTTATTTTGGACAATACAATATAAGCTTACTTGAAAAATCTTCTTTCATGGTTCTACCCATCTACTGGCCATCTCTTTCCACAACTTCCCGGAATCCCTGGAAGCTTTGCATTTTCTCCTCTTCTATTTACTTTCTAATTCTAAGGACTACATATCCCATGGTACCTTGCTGCCTACAAGCTGTGCTTCCTGTACTGACTCCGCCTCCTGAAACTCCTCCTCTCAGGAAGGAAGGCTTTGTGAAATGTGTGACAAAGCCAGGGGCGGACTGACCATTTAGGCACTCGGGCACTGCCCGAGGGCCCGGGGTCAGTAGGGGGCCCCATGAGATACCCCTGGTATCTTTCATAGGCTTTTTTGGGTGTGGTTTGAGTGTGGGCAAGGACACAGGGGCCCTATGATTTCCTATTGCCTGGGGGCCCCATGAGTTGTCAGTCCACCCCTGGACACAGCAGTGCTTACTCATATGGTATAGTGATTACGTGGCACAGAGTTCAAGGAAGTCAATCTGGTGGATTCTTTACAAAGTAAGATTACAAGCTTCCAGATCGTTCCGCTTAATAGGAGTAGACTAGAATTTACTGAGATTCAATGTGGAAATTAATACATGATTTTAAACTTTGATACCTGATACACCTTAGGTCATGCACATATTAGAGCCAGGCACCGACAGAACATTTAGGAGCCTTCGGTCATGGGATTGCGTAGGGCAGGGGTCTCCATACTTTCTAAACAAAGGGTGAATTTACCATCCTCCAGACTTTAGGGGGCTGGACTGAGGCCAGTCGAAGTAGATAATGCCTCAGGTTTGGTGGTCAGTGGAAGTAAAAAAAATTACATAGCACCCCTGTAGTTAGGAGAAGGAGGAATAGTGCCTCCATCACTGGTGTCAGTGGAAGTAATAGCACCTCCATCATTGGTGTCAGTGGGAGGAACAGTGCCGCCATCACTGGTGTCAGTGGAAGTAATAGTGCCTCCATCATTGGTGTCAGTGGAAGGAATAGTGCCTCCATCAATGGTGTCAGTGGAAGGAATAGTGCCTCCATCACTGGTGTCAGTGGAAGGAATAGTGCCCCATCATTGGTGTCAGTGGAAGGAATAGTGCCCCATCATTGGTGTCAGTGGAAGGAATAGTGCCCCCATCATTGGTGTCAGTGGAAGGAATAGTGCCTCAAATATTGGTGTCAATAGAAGGAATAGTGCCTCCATAATTGGTGTCAGTGGAAGGAATAGTGCCTCCATCATAGGTGTCAGTAGAAGGAATAGTGCCTCCATCACTTGTGTCAGTGAAATGAATAGTACCCCATCATTGGTATTAGTGGAAGGAATAGCGCCCCATCATTGGTGTCAGTGGAAGGAATAGTGCCCCAATCATTGGTGTCAGTGGAAGGAATAGTGCCTCAAATATTGGTATCAATAGAAGGAATAGTGCCTCCATAATTGCTGTCAGTGGAAGGAATACTGCCTCCATCATAGGTGTCAGTAGAAGGAATAGTGCCTCCATCACTTGTGTCAGTGAAATGAATAGTACCCCATCATTGGTATTAGTGGAAGGAATGGCGCCCCATCATTGGTGTCAGTGGAAGGAATAATGCCCCATTGTTGGTGTCGGTGAGAGGAATAGTGCCCAAATGTTGGCGTCAATGGGAGGAATAGTGCCACATTGTTGATGTCAATTCTCCCACTCCTATCATTGGTGTCAGAGGAAGAATTTATGCTCTATCATTGGTGTCAGTGGGAGGAATGATACCCCATTGTTGATGTCAGAGGGAGGAATAATGTCCGGATAAAGGCAAGTAAAGGGCCGTATCTGGCCCATGGGCCACAGTTTAGAGAGCACTGACATACAGAATATTCCGCAGGAGCAGGTAGACATGATCCTTGTCGCTATCCCACAAAATACTTGCCCATAGCGGCTATTTAACCTACTATAGTAGTATTGCTACCTCTTCTCTCAACTGTAAATTGTATAATTATAATAGGTTTTCTTGCCCCTTTACAACCCCCAGTCCTGTGATTTTCATGGGCCCAGACCTAGGATCCATACACAAAAGCACCAGTTTATGGCAGTGCCTTAGGACAGTCTAGCATGCTTTTATTACAGTACTTTTTCTGCTGTAACCAGTATAACAAATAGAACTTGACGTTAGTCTGGTTGCAACTATACACTGAAAGATGTAAAAAAATATCCTCATTATGTGTAGTGAAGCACATCAATATATGTCAGCATTTCTCGTTACTTAATCATTTTGCTTATTTTGCTTTATATTTGGCATTTTCTCATAGAACTGTAAAGATGCTGGAACTGTAACTTTTTCTCTCTCTAGAAAGGATTGTGTACGCTTGACAACCTATCTTTCGGAAACTGTAGCCTGACTCCCAAACTTCCTTTCTTCATCGGTGACAGCCAGAGTCTATAGATATCTGTTCCCTGTGCATTGCCCTGTCCTCATTCAACCTCACACAATCACTGGCACAATACGTCTCTTTATTTGCTCTGCTTATTTAAGCGTTTGTCTGCTCAGCAATACAGTTTGTGCTGACCAGGTATCTTACCAGCGACAACATACAGGACAAAATAAAAAGTTATTAATGTGGAATGCATTATGCAATTTATAATCAGATCTAGAAAAACTTTGATTAATCTTCTTTTTTCCAGAGGAAGAAAAATTTACTTAAAGTGATATTAAAGGCAATTAAAAAAAAACTAACAAACATCTTATACGTACCTGCTCTGTGCATTGGTTTTGCATAGAGCAGCCCCGATCCTCCTCTTCTTGGGTCCCTGGCTCCTCCGTCCTGCTAGGTGGGCACCCAAGCACACTTGTTCCCAAGCCGCTGCTCTGCGTGTTCATTCACACACAGAGTTGCGGCTCAGCCCCTCCTCCCCTCTCTCCTCATTAGCTCACTGGCTGTGTTTGGCAACAGTGGGAGCCATGTCTCAGCCAATGAGAAGGGAACGTTCCTGGAGAGCAGAGACTCTTGTGCACATTGCTAGATCACGATGGGGCTCAGGTAAGTATTAGGGGAGCTGAGAGGACTGTTGCACACAGAAGGTTTTTTTACTTTCATGCATTGAATGGTAAAAAATCTTGAGCCTTTACAACCACTTTAAAACTGTAGTGCTATTTAAAGAAAAACTACACTTTCATTTAGGACCCGTTTACACTAGAGTAGTGACTGGCGTTTTTCCAGTCACCACTACAGCAAATGCGTGGTAGAACACAATTGTTTTCTATTTGTCCTGTTCTATCTACAACTATTTTAGATAAGTCATACCCTCTATACCCCTGAAGAAGAGGAAAAAAGAAATCACTCAAAATGTGTTGGGTTTGCTCATGTCTGGGGATCAGTGTGGACAATTGATGCAGTGTGGGAATAGTATAATTTCCCCTGATTTATTACAGGTACTTATAAAGCGCCATCAATTTATGCAGCACTTTACATATATATATTGTATACTCACATCAATCCCCAACCCTCAAGGGGTGTACAATCTAAGGTCCCTAACTCACATTCATACATACACATACTAGGGCCAATTTAGACAGGATCCAATTAACCTACCAGCATGTCTTTGGAGTGTGGGAGGAAACCCACGCAAGTACAGGGAGAACATGCAAACTCCAGGCAGGTGGTGCCATGGTTGGGATTTGAACTGATGACCCTAGTACTGCCAGGTGGAAGTGCTAACCATATATCCACTGTGCAGATTAGGGATTGCTGGGTATCTTCATGATATGCTGTAATATCTAAAGTCCCTAACTTACATTCATACATAGACATACTAGGGCCTAGTTAGACAGAATCCAATTAAATTACCAGCATGTCTTTGGAGTGTAGGAGGAAACCCATGCAGGCACAGGGAGAACATGCAAACTCCAGGCAGGTGATGCCATGGTTGGGATTTGAACCAATGATCCTAATACTGCCAGGTGGAAGTGCTAACCATTTAGCCACTGTGCAGATTAAGGATTACTGGGTATCTTCATGATATGCTCTAATATCATGCATACAGTCAGGTCCATAAATATTGGGACATCGACACAATTATAAAATTTTGGGCTCTATACACCACCACAATGGATTTGAAATGAAACAAACAAGATGTGCTTTAACTGCAGACTGTCAGCTTTTATTTGAGGGTATTTACATCCAAATCAGGTGAACGGTGTAGGAATTACAACAGCTTGCATATGTGCCTCCCACTTGTTAAGGAACCAAAAGTAATGGGACAGAATAATAATCATAAATCAAACTTTCACTTTTTAATACTTGGTTGCAAATCCTTTGCAGTCAATTACAGCCTGAAGTCTGGAACGCATAGACATCACCAGACGTTGGGTTTCATCCCTGGTGATGCTCTGCCAGGCCTCTACTGCAACTATCTTCAGTTCCTGCTTGTTCTTGGGGCATTTTCCCTTCAGTTTTGTCTTCAGCAAGTGAAATGCATGCTCAATCGGATTCAGGTCAGGTGATTGACTTGGCCATTGCATAACATTCCACTTCTTTCCCTTAAAAAACTCTTTGGTTGCTTTTGCAGTATGCTTTGGGTCATTGTTCATCTGCACTGTGAAGCGGCATCCAATGAGTTCTGAAGCATTTGGCTGAATATGAGCAGATAATATTGCCCGAAACACTTCAGAATTCATCCTGCTGATTTTGTCAGCAGTCACATCATCAATAAATACAAGAGAACCAGTTCCATTGGCAGCCATATATGCCCACGCCATGACACTACCACCACCATGCTTCACTGATGAGGTGGTATGCTTAGGATCATGAGCAGTTCCTTTCCTTCTCCATACTCTTCTCTTCCCATCACTCTGGTACAAGTTGATCTTGGTCTCATCTGTCCATAGGATGTTGTTCCAGAACTGTGAAGGCTTTTTTAGATGTCGTTTGGCAAACTCTAATCTGGCCTTCCTGTTTTTGAGGCTCACCAATGGTTTACATCTTGTGGTGAACCCTCTGTATTCACTCTGGTGAAGTCTTCTCTTGATTGTTGACTTTGACACACATACACCTACCTCCTGGAGAGTGTTCTTGATCTGGCCAACTGTTGTGAAGGGTGTTTTCTTCACCAGGGAAAGAATTCTTCGGTCATCTACCACAGTTGTTTTCCGTGGTCTTCCAGGTCTTTTGGTGTTGCTGAGCTCACCGGTGCATTCCTTCTTTTTAAGAATGTTCCAAACAGTTTTTTGGCCACGCCTAATGTTTTTGCTATCTCTCTGATGGGTTTGTTTTGTTTTTTCAGCCTAATGATGGCTTTCTTCACTGATAGTGACAGCTCTTTGGATCTCATCTTGAGAGTTGACAGCAACAGATTCCAAATGCAAATAGCACACTTGAAATGAACTCTGGACCTTTTATCTGCTCATTGTAATTGGGATAATGAGGGAATAATACACACCTGGCCATGGAACAGCTGAGAAGCCAATTGTCCCATTACTTTTGGTCCCTTAACAAGTGGGAGGCACATATGCAAACTGTTGTAATTCCTACACCGTTCACCTGATTTGGATGTAAATGCCCTCAAATTAAAGCTGACAGTCTGCAGTTAAAGCACATCTTGTTAATTTCATTTCAAATCCATTGTGGTGGTGTATAGAGCTAAAAATTTTAGAATTGTGTTGATGTCCCAATATTTATGGACCTGACTGTATATTCATGATTACCATTCGTTATATTTGTTATGTTCTTTTAACTAATATTGTAAAGTTTGTTATGTTTTTTTAACCTTTATTATTTCGGTTCAAGCACTACTTCCTCAAAAGTCCCATGGGAAATGTATCTTACACTTAGTAAGGTCATTTTGCACATGTGCTGCAAATGCATCAATGAGACATTCAGACGGACTGTGTGTAATTAGAGGTGCAGGAGCTGTTGATTACACATTATTGATATAAACATGTAGTCTTTAGTAGCAGCGGCCAACATAACATCTATATGCATGGAAATGTTGCACAAGCATTGCATATGTACAGCAAGTACGCAGGATCTTTCTGCCAGCTTCTACCAGAAAGATCCACCCCTAAGTGTCCTTCAGTCTCCAACCACGCTTGTAACACGTCTCCAGTCTTTGACTATCTCCTGTAGTCAGCAGTCTCTTATAATCTGGTTGGAAGAGTAGAAGATTCCAGTATTAGCTGAGGGCAGGATAGGCTTCCCTGAAGAGATAGGTTTTCAGAGATCGCCTAAAAGTGAGCAGAGTAGGCGATAGTCTGATAAATTGGGGTAGAGCGGTCCAGAGGATGGGGGAAGCTCTGGAGAAGTCCTGGTGAGGAGCATGGGAGCAGGAGACAAGAGAGCTAGAGAGTAGGAGGTCTTGCGAGGAGCGGAGAGTACGGTTTGGGTGATATTTAGAGACAAGATCGGTGATGTAATTTGGGGCAGAGTTATAAATGGCTTTATACGGTTAGGAACGGGCGTATTTTGGAGATGTTGCGGAGGTGAAGTCTACAAGATTTGGACAGTAATTGGATTTGGGGCTGAAAGGACAGATGGGAGTCTAGGATTACACCTAGTACCCTGGCATGAGGGGAGGGACTGATGATTGTGTTATTGATCTTGATGGAGAAGTAAGGGGAGGGGGCACGGGCTGGGGGGAATACTAAGAGCTCAGTTTTTGAAAGATTGAGTTTGAGGAAGTGGAGTGACATCCATGCCGATATGTCACTTAGTAGGTTAAAAATGAGAGTGGAGACTGAAGGGGTGAGGTGAAGGGTAGAAAGATAGATTTGTGTATCATCAGCATAGAGATGTTACTTGAAATCATGGGAGTTTATCAAGTGACCAAGGAAGGAGGTGTAGATGGAGAAGAGAAGGGGTCCAAGGACAGAATCTTGAGGGACCCCTACAGAAAGAGGGAATAAAGAGGAGGAGGCAGCGTTATATGTAAGGAGCGCTGCAATAGGTAGGAGGAGAACCAGGAAAGAGCAGAGTCTCTGAGGCCAAGAGAGTGGAGTTTTTTGAGGAGGAGGGGATGGTCAACCTTATCAAAAGCCGCAGAGAGGTCAAGTAGTAAGAGTATGGAGTAGTGGCCATTGGTTTTAGCAGTTAGTAGATCATTAGTGAGTTTTAGTGGGGCAGTTTCAGTGGAGTGTAGTGAGCGAAAGCCAGACTGTAAAGGGTCAAGAAGGTTGTTGTCGGTGAGGTGGAAACTCAGGCGATTGTAGACTAAGCGTTCTAGGAGTTTAGAGGTAAATGGCAGCAGGGAGATGGATCTTAAGTTGTTCAGGTTGGTGGGGTCCAGGGAGGGCTTTTTAAGTATGGGAGTGATGTGCGCATGCTTTTTAGGGGAGGGGAAGGCACCAGTAGAAAGGGAAAGATTGAAGATGTGAGTGAGGGAGCATAGGATGGAAGAAGAGGGTGACCGTAGTAGTTGTGAGGGGACAGGATTCAGGGGGCAAGTAGTGAGACGAACTTCTGAGAAAACCTTAGTGACCTCTTCAGTAGTAGCAAGGTCAAAAGAGGAAAGTGTTGAGGGAGGTTTAGTATAAGGTATGCTAAGTGGGATGGATGTCTGCGCAGTGGCGATGCCCCTACAAATTGCGTCAATCTTGTTTTTGAAATGATTTGCAATCTCGTGAGCAGTGAATGAGGTACTAGGTGGAGGTGGAGAAAGTAGAGAGTTAAAAGTAGAGAAGAGACGACGAGGACTGGATGACAAGGTATTAATAAGAGTGACAAAGTAGGCTTGTCTGGCAGCATGGAGGGAGGAATTGTATGTTAAGAAAGCAGATTTATATAGGGTGAAAGCTTGTTGAGATTTGGTTTTATGCCACAATCGCTCCAGCTCACGACTATGTCGTTTAAGATTTCTGGTGTGGTCAGTCTGCCAAGGTTGTAACGGTCGGGACCTGATGCTTCATGTTGTTAGAGGAGCAAGCGAGTCTAATGCGGATGAAAGCGAACTGTTATAGACAGCAGTAGCCAGGTCAGGGCAGGACAGGTGAGAGATTCTGTCATAGAGTTGGTCAGTTGCAGAGTGGAAAGGAGCAGGGTTCAAGTTGAGAAGGTTTCTGCGGGTAATTGTTTGCTGTTTGGAGGGATAGGTGTTTGAAGACGAGGAGACTGTGAAGGTGATGAAATTGTGATCAGAGAGAGGAAAGGGGGTGTTTGTGAAGTTGTAGGGAGTGCGAAGATGGGAGAAAACAAGGTCTAATGTATTCTCATCAGAGGGAGTGGAGGACTGTATACATTGTGCCAATACAAAAGATGAGGTTAGGTAGAAGAGTTGGGATTTAGCCAGGTTGTTGACATTAATGAGGATGTTAAAATCTCCTAGAATGATAGTAGGTAGTTCAGAGGAGAGAAAGTAGGGTAGCCAGGCGGAGAATCATCAAGAAAGCGAGACACCGGTCCAGGAGGCCGATAGATCACTGAAATCCTCAGAGAAATGTGAGAAAACAGCCGCATGCAGTGAGTCTCGAAAGAAGAGAAGGATAGAGAGGGAGGGTTAGGGAGGACTTGAAAGGTGCTCAGTGGGGATAGAAGCAAACCAACCCCACCACATATCTCCAACCAGAAGCCAATCCTCACCATAGGCAGAGAAACAAAACCCGAAACACAGACTGGATTACAAAATGCCATAAGCAGAGGTGTTGCCTATATTCCATTAATGCATGCTGCAGTGAAAGGCCCTTATTATCCTGCCAAGCTTCTGGAAGTAGGCAATACACTCTGCTGACCTTTCATCCTATCATCGTGCTGACACTTTCTGATGCTACAATCTGCCGACTGCCTGCATCCAACATGGTTCAAAAGAGACGAGCCACCAAATCCCTCACCTCGGTTATGAAGGGATAATTTGCACTAAAGCACACGCTATGCTCTGTACAAGAAATTCTCAATACATACAATCATGAGTACAGTAACTTGAACCCATTAAGGACATTTTTTAAAATGTAATTGTCATAGTAGTGTTTTTGGCAGCCCGAGATTGGCAGTATTATGTGTGTTGTTTTCATTACAGTAGGACATAAAGATCAGATGGCTCAGCGGATGCTCAGCTAGCTGACAAGACAAAGAGTCTAAGCCAAGAGATCAGAAAGCTTGAGTCAGACAGATGCAAGGTCACAGACCGAACAGAGAAAGGACCACACTATACAAGTACATTCCAAACAGGATGTAAGGCAGTGCAAAGAACAAGCGTAGGAGCAAAGATGCATTGCTAATACCTCATTTACAATCAACTTAATCAGTACAATATATTGTTCTACAGCAGCAGAAACTATGACATATAGGTGCAAGTATTTAAAAAATTAGGGAGAACTCCATCACCAACAAGTGCAAACCTTAAATTGGACCAGATAAGTAAACATTTTCTGTATTATAAAATGCATATGTTATTTATGTATTATATATTATTTACAAATGTGAATTGTGCCTAAGCAGTACCTTGAGAAATGTACCTTTTGATCAGAACTCCTCCTCAAAAATAGCCGTGCACTCCCTGGTATAGGAGTATGCCTAGACACTCCCGTGCCTACAGCCTCTTAGCTGTATACAGTATATGTAATGTGAAATCTAAAACACAGATTTCTCAATATGCTAACTTCAGGGGATTTACATTGGTATTTGGTGATGTCATTACCAAGCTGCTTATTTGATGGAGGCTGTGACATGAGGAAGCAAAATCCTGCCTCTGCTAAGATGGCTGCCTCCACACAGAGACAGTTTAGAATAAGCCATGGTAAGCCCAGGGGCGGACTGACCATTTGGAAACTCGGGCACTGCCTGAGGGCCTGGGGTCAGTAGGGGGCCCCATGATATGCCCCTGGTACCTTTTTCATAGGCTTTATTGAGTTTTGGCAAGGACACAGGGGCCCCATGATCCCCTATTGCCCGGGGGCCCCATGAGTTGTCAGTCCGCCCCTGGGTAAGCCAGTAATGTGGGATAGATCAGCTGCAGGAAGGCAGCAGGCAATATTGTTGACTAGTTCTCTGGTCTACCCTTTTCGGATACATCTTTAAGTGTTTAGCTCCATTTTAACAATATACACCTATACTGTTATGGTAAAACATGAGCTTCTGGTGTCAGGACTTTTTTGGTGCTGGAAGTTTGGATTCAGCAGGTGGGTCTTCGATCAGAGTTACGGTTTAAAGTAGGGATGCACCGATACCGAAACTGGTATCAGTACCAGTGCCGATACTAGGCATTTGCAAATGCACCAATACCTGAAACCAATATTGGAAGTGGTGTCATTACGGAGGCAGAGAGGACTATGTTCCCCCACATGGTGCTGGCGCGTGCTTACATGTCCCTTGCTGACTGCTGTACTTCTGGGGGTGAGTCCTGTGTCTTGCTATACTTCTGGAAGTCCCGTTACATGTCCCTTGCTGTACTTCTGTTGTTGAGTCCTCAGAGCTTTTACATGTCCCTTGCTGTACTTCTGTTGGTGAGTCCTATTACATGTCTCTTGCTGTACTTCTGTTATAAAGTCCTGTTACATGTCCCTTAAAATAGGTATCGGTAATTGGTATCGGTGAGTACTCGAGGAGAAGTATCGGTACTAAGTCTTACAAAAGTGGTATAACTTGTTTAGAGATTCCATTTTTGTATCTGTTTTACACTCAGGCATCTCACTCAGCTATGCTGTGATGGGAAAAATGGAGATAACAATTTTACAGCCAGGAATGACCTTGGCTGCTAGGCAGCCAATTGCTATGTGATCTATCCTTATCTCTTACCTTCAGAAAAGTCTTTAAATGATTTGTTAGTTTTTTGTACAATCAACAGACTACCATCAAGTGTGTGTGTGATTTCTCCCTTTGTACACAGTTTTGGCCATATTTTGGATATATTTTATGTAATAGTGTGCAGCAGACAGCTTCTGACTGTAACAGATCTTTGCTGCAGAGAATCGATGAGTATGTAAAAAAGGGGTGGGTTTACAAATGCAAGGGTTGGAGGAAAAGGGAAGGGGTGTAGGAGCAGTTTAGAGTAGAGTATCACTTTCTGCTTCTAAAATACTAGCACTGGTCTGCCAAAACTGAAAACACATGTATCATGATATGGTATATCTGCTATGTTTGCATGGAAAAATCTGTTCAAAAATTAGCTGACCAGTTAGGTGGCTTGATCTTTGTGTTTAAGAATGTTAAGCTTTCATAGTGACTTAGTCACTAGTAAAATAGGCTCCAACCATTTGCTTGGCCATAACGTGCTTTTGTGCAGCCATGTGTTGAGTTACGATAAATGTATAACAACTTATTAATCACTAAGTTGGCAGCACTTCAGTCAGTCATGCATACATCTACAAGACTTTCTTACTAACAGGTTATCGGATCCTGCACAAGATCCCTATTGTTTTAAGGATTCCATTAATATTTAACTTACAAGGCCTAAAATATTATTACATTTGCCTTACTCATTAAATTTGTTTGTTTTATACTACACAATGTTGTCCAGAAATGTCCCCTTGTTCTCACTTCTATTACTCACATCCAAGATGTTTCTTGTACATTTACTGCAACACTCCCCTTCATTCTATCAGACTGTCTGCCTATGAAAAATTCTTCAGTGTTTTATCTACTCAAAATACCAGGACATCTGATGGAATTCCATTCAGTCACTTCCATTTTTCTGAAACAGATCATCACATTTCTTGCAGAATTTTTGTACTTTCTAAAAAAAATACTTTTTTTGTACTTTACTATGAGTTACAGTTTCATCTCCAATAAACATTTTGGCTATCACAATGTGGAGTTGGCCAGAGAGGCAAAGTAGTCCTAAAACTATTTAGGCAATGCCAGTGAGTAAGTACACCAGGGATAAAAGAGATTTCTCTTGTTAGGAAACCCTAGAAGATGACTATCCCTGCTATTGTTACTACTTTTGGTATTTTATAATCTGGTCAACATTTTTACTAAAATGTGCAAAATGCTGCAGGTTTGTTATCCAGAGTCCCTTTAAGTTTTGAGTGCCTGATATTTAATAGCTAATACACATAAATTCTTCCTGTTAGCCATGGTTCACATATATGCAGCCGTGTGTGCCGCATTTTGCGCGGGCAAAAGAGCCCATTCATTTGAATGGAGTCCCGTACCCCGGGACATGCAGGGAAGAAGTCCCTGCACTTCTTTGTAAACCGCAGCTCGTACGGGAACCTCGGTTCTCAGTGCGGTTGCAATTTCCAGTGCAGGCAACGTGCCATTAGAATTAATGGAACCCGCCCGCGGGTCCGCATTCTTCTGTGTGGGTGGTGCGGCTGCACGGATTTTTGTGCAAATCCGCAGCAGCACCACCCTCACATATGTGAACCAAGCCTTAGTCTTACTTGTAAGGAGTCATTTCATTGTGTTTATACTGTATATCATGCACATATTACATGGCACATTTGGTAACTTGATAGTCTCTAAATATCGACCTAATTGTTCCCTTCATTTTTCCCAAGACCTCCTGCTCTTTAACTCCTTCATTTTCACTTCCAGAACTTTTCCCAAGTCTCTCCTATGCTCTGGAACTCTCTACCCCAAGTTGTCAGACTATCTCCTACTCTGTATGCTTTGAGATGATTCCTGAAAACCCTCCTATTCAGAGAAGCGTATTTTGCCCCCACCTAACAACTGGAGTTTCATTTTCTCCATCAGCTCATCCCACACAGCTAATAACTTTTGTATCACTTGACCCTCCCTCCTAGATTGTAAGCTCTAATGAGCAGAGACCTCTGATTCCTCCTGTATTGAATTGTATTGTAACTGTACTGCCTGCCGTCATGTTGTAAAGCGCTGCACAAACTGTTGGCGCTGTATAAATCCTGTATTATAATAATAATAATAATAATAATAACTTCTACTCCCCATTTCATTGTTCCTAGTAAGGTATACCTTATATAACAATATTTTATCTGCAATTTGTAATATATGTTACATAAGCAGTGTTGCCTATGTAGGGTACACTGCAGATCTGTTAAAGTGGTTGTAAAACTCAGACATAAAATATGAACAAAGCATATTCCTCTACAATGTGCACTTGTCTCAATTAAGAGCACTGAGTATAATTTCTATCTGCTACTTTGTTCCTTTGCTATCAGCATGAATCACTTCTGACAACTTTTACTGACACCAAGAAAAAAATAGTGACAGGGGAGGGATCACCAGAAGATTGGCAGCCTAAACTCTGTTCCTGTGTGCTGTGTGAAGTGGGTGTGTGTCCCTTCCCTCCAATCAGCTCTCAGATCGCTCCTCACTGAGCTCTGTGTAATTTCAGCTCTCCACCCTCTGTTCTCTGGACAAGATTTATAAATTCAGCGCTTTGAATGAATATACAGAAGAGAAGACTGCAGATAGACAGGTACAACTTATGTAGGGGGATTTTTTTAATCTCTGTGTATCACCGGAGGCCACTCACCTCACTGGGTATATGTAAGAGTTTACAACCGCTTTAGGGTTAGGTCTATGTAGAATTATTTTGATGGTGCTAATCCTATGGATGGGATTCATTTAATGTGTCTATTCATTTCTTCTATGTCCATGGAGGTGATACATCTGGGCTGAAATCTCTGTGGGGGAAACATCTTGCTGATTGTTAAGAAACCACATGCAAAATGTTAAATCTTTTACTAGCTTGAGCTATAAAGATATATATTTTTATATAAATACTGCACAGAAAAGTAAATTCCATAGTAATTCCACACTTAACGGTCAAACCTACTATGATATAAGGTAGAGATTTTTATCGGGGTTGGTGCTTTGTGACCCAGGTAAGTGATGATAAAGCTGATCCACAGTGGAATGCTATTACCATTACTCCTTGTAATCAATTTGAGCTAGCTATACAGTAATGCAGGGTAGTTCTTCCAAGGCCCACGGTTATTACCAGTGCCAGACCGGGCATACAAATCAGTCATGAAACATAAAGTATAACTGCTACATCTGTGTACATGTCCCTAGGGGTCCATTTATAAAGCAGCTGTATGGCCCTACTGCAGCCATACCATTGCTTTAAAAAAAAAAAGGAAAACAAATTGCACATTTATAAAGCACAGTGGTGTGCTTTAAACAAGTGATTAGTGATTTAGAAATCTGAAACCATTGTAGAGCTATTAAAATAAGGTAAGAAAAAAAATAAACTATTAAGAGAAGAGGTCAGGTGACCTTTCAAAGTCATGGGACTAGCCTCCACTGTATTCACAGAGGCCTGGCAACAGCATTAATCAGAAAGCCCTCCATGACATACCCTACAAGGCTACTTAACACTGCAGCCTGCATTTTATGAATGAGCCACTGTATACAGTAACTTTGCATATTATAATGGAGAGTGGAAAGAAATACCTGCTCTCTGGTATAAATTAAACCCTACGTTTGTGAAACCTATCAGAAAAAAAATACTAAATAATAATACAAAATACAAAATGCTTATATACTAAAATAATACAGATTTGATTTAATAATTCTTGAGAGAGCAACAAATTTTGCTCCTGTATTAAACCAGGGCTCTTTGCCCTGCAGATAACAGCAGTGTTCACTCAGCTAATGGTCTCCAAACTGTGCCCCAGGGGCAGAATGTGGTCCTTTGCTTACCTCTATTTGGCCCTTAAGGCACTATTACATCCACAACTGACACCAATGATGGAGTTCAATTCCAACAACTGACACCAGTGGTGGGGCACTATTCCTCTTACAGACACCAAGGATGAAGTGCTATTTCTCCCACTGATATTAAAAAAGGGACACAATTATTCCCACTGATACCAACAATGGAGCAGTATTACACCCAACCAATGATGGGGCATTTTCTACTCTCACTGGCCATAGTCATGTAGTCATGCCACTCTAAAGTCTGAAGGACAGTAAACTGGCCCTTTGTTTAGAAGGTTTGCGGACCCCTGCTTTATGACAATACATCCCTTGTGGTTTGGGCTTCAGCTGACAAACTGGTAGTCTGGATCTCAATTGTAGCTCCACTGAGGAGGTACTGCTGTTCAGGGCGTATAATGCATGCCTACACTAATTCTGGGCAAATAAAACAAGTGGATAAATTCTGATAACGTTTTAAAACAAAACTCCCTATTTACACAGAGTATTTATTTTATACATCTTCACATAAAATAAAATCAATTTTTACTCCTTAACTACATTTGCAACTATTATTTTTTACAAGCTATCTTTCTTACAGAGGTGATTTGCATCTTTGGATAGCTTCCCTATAAATACTGAAGCCAGAACTATGTAGTGGAAATAAAATAAATCTCTCCTTTAACTAAGAAATAAAAGCATCATGTGATAAAAGTTTTAAGTCATAAAAATGAAGAGTGATATTTCAGACACTGCCAGTAAAACTTCAATACCTCTGGCAGATCTATTTCTCAGAAGCTTGTACGAGGAGTTTTCAGCCAAGGAGTGCTCAATTGAACGTGTGATCTGGTCTTCTGAAATGTCATGAATATACCAGGTATAAGGAGGTCGGGCAAGTGAGAGTCGATGCTCTTTTATTCCTATGATCTGCAGATGACATTTGCTTACGTAAAAATCTCATCAAAAGCAAGTAATGCATATAAGCACTAGTTAAAGTGAGGAACTCAACAGGATTCACAATTCATCCTTTTGCAACATTTGCAAATCAATAATATGCTTAAATCAAGTGTAGCACAGCACAGTAAATCTTTCCGTAAACAGAAGATATTCACATGTCGCATTTCATCACATATCCCAAAAATAAAAGATTACTCTTAATTTCAGGACAGTGGGCAGAGCCATGCAAATCATTGCTTTATGTCACACCGGCCAGATGCACATCCAAACCACTGGTGTTTAGTGCAAATATAGCCTAATATAGAGTCATTTATTCCAAACTGTAAAACTGCATGCACTTGACACCAACACCAGATGCAATAAAAAAGTGAGCACACAGAAAATAAACCACAAAAAGTGTGCAGGGTGTACGCATGGTCCTTCTCCTAAGAGAAAGGACCTTGGCCCTGATTCCCCAGGGAGAAAAATTACCGACAGGAACTGGAATACCGGTGGTCCATCCAGCCAAAACCAGGTGGACCCCATTCTTCACGGGACCTGCCAGAGCAAGGTCCACCAAAGTAGTAGGTAGGACACCCCCAAAGGGAGACCCCATGGGAGGGGGAGAACCTGACCATATGGCCACACGCCTGCCCCCCCAAGACTTTCAGGGCAATCCCAAGGACCCACACCTTGCTAATTGGAAGTAAGTAAAGTGCAAAATAAATAAGTGTTTGGAGGTACCAAGTGCAAGACATTGGTAGGCCTTTTAACTGGTATATCAAACACAGCAAACACTTTTCTCCTGAGCCGGGAATGGACTCAGCAGAACCAATATGAACGTTCTGGAATATGCACTGCTTGCTGCCCTCAACAGACCGGGGCGGTCCAAAGTCACTAAATGCAAATGAAAAAACAACAAATGAAAAAACAAAAAGATGGCACACCAACCTAGTGCATTATGGACATAAAAAAACACAGGCATATCACAATGAACAAGGTGTTCAATCCAAACAGCATCCATATGATGGAACCCTGGATGACCAACTGGCTGATGTGTTTCAAGGACTCAGCCACTGGCTCTGAGGAAGACGCGTCAGCCAGTTGGTCATCCAGGGTTCCATCGTATGGACTCAGATGCTGTTTTGGATTGAATATAAAATAACACAGGCATTGTGATATGCCTGTGTTATTTTATGATACTTACCTTTTTCTCTCAATAAATATTTTTAAACGATAGTGCACTAGGTGGGTGCTTTTAACTGGTATGAAGGCTCCTCCACTCTCAGCCAAAAGGCCCAGCCCAGAAGGCAGGTGTGAAAAAAGCATGCAAGGGTGTTGTGATCAAGGTGCCATGTTAAAAACACTGAGTTGACCCAAAGTGAACTATTCTGACACCCCTGAATTGCCACTCCAGGGGCACTGCAAACACTGTTGCAGCAGGCTATATGACCATCATCAGTGCAGTGTATGGAAACCATGGCTTCTATGAAGTAGTGCTTGGGACCCAATACGTTTTACCAAACAGGTTATGGTAAGAAAGGATTAAAGCAATCAAAAGCCCTCATTTGTATGGTTATACTGTCTAAATCAATTATTAAAATAATCAATTTAATCCACTAGAATAATTAGTGATTAGACTAAACATGAGCTGTTGACATTGTTCCATGCAGACATGTTAGAATTTATTTTTATTTGTCAGGACCAAAGGCTTTGAAATTTCTCCAAAGAATAGTGATATTCGCAAATCCCAATACATAGCAGGAGATAATGTCCCATATTGAGATACTAGCATTTCCCAAGCATTATTTTATTATTTATTAACAATTAAGAGATCATTTAAGCTAAACAACTAAGTGCACATTTGAAATTGAATAGTTTTACCTGCAAAAATATTTGTAAGTCTGTTTATCAGTAATTGAAATTCTCCAATTTGTTATGAAATTCCATGTCCATACTAGTAGCAAGTGTATAAATGGGTACAGCAGATCTGCTGTACTCTTTTATGCACCCGCCCAAATGCTTCCACCTCCAGCACCCAATGACAGAAACATGTTGGAATGACAAGTGTATAGAACCTGCTTGTCTCGTAGGGCATTTTGCATTATGATTTATGTTAATATAAACATTGATTTAAGGTGATTATACTACTTGTATATAAAATGGATAGCAATGAATATGAATTTATTGCTGTGTCAAAGATCATGCAAGCAAAAAAGCCGCTGGAATTTTAAGCAGTAATAAAAGCTCCACTTTTTTTATGTACATGCATTCCAAGCAATCTTTACAACATTCGCAATTTCATTTTTTCTTTCAATGTCTGCACAAGCACTTACATGCCTTGTTCAAGGTTCGTACGTACATTACAAGGATTTTACCAAATTTTGTTGAAGACTATCAATTACTAGGACTCATGCAATCTAGACGTTTTTGCAGCTGCTCCTAGGGGCGACGGAGTTTTTTTCCTGCCACTAAACTCCCCTGCATGTTAGCCTATGTGTCCATGCACACATAGGCTTTTAGTAGTGTTTTAGCAGGGTATTTTAGAGTCAGGAAAAAAACCCAATGCCAATGTGTCCAGAAGCAGCAGAGTTTTGGCAATAAAAAATGCTTGACGCTTGCAAAAGAATCTAAACGTGTGTCAATGCTAGACGCATTTAGTGCTTGAGTGTTAATTCATTTCAATGTGCAGAATAAAATAATATTCTGGCCAATGAAATGGTTTAAAGCCCAAGTTCTAAAGAGGAAAGTGGTAGGGTATGTATCCCTTTAGACTTGACTACCCTTTGGGAGTATCTCACCAAAAATGATCTTTCTGACTTGTATCTTAGTACAGCAAAAAAGATGACTGCCTGAAAAGCAGTCAAAAAAAGCTAAGGGACATAATTGGTGCGCTACCCCTCTAAGAAACACAAACATGCATCGATAAAAGCCGGCATAACCAGTAGTGCCTATATTTAAAAAGGGGTCAAAATATTTACCAAGTAATTATAGACCTGTTAGTTTAACTTCTATAATTGGGAAGATACTGGAGAGTTTAATAAAAGACCACATAGATGAGTTCTTGCTGGAAAAAAAACCTTTAAGCAACAGACAGCATGGATTCATGAAAGACAGAAGTTGTCAAAGAAATCTGATTTATTTTTATGAGGAGGTGAACAAAACCTTGGACAGAGGGGTGGCGGTGGACGTGGTATAGTTGGATTTTGCAAAAGTGTTTGACACAGTTCCCCACACATGGCTAATATGTAAGGTAAAGTCTACAGGCTTGGAAAAATCTGTATGTAAATGGATAGAAAACTGGCTAAAAGATCGTACTCAGAGAGTAGTGGTTAATGATTCATACTCTGAATGGTCTGGGGTCATCAGTGGTGTACCCCAAGGTTCAGTGTTGAGACCCTTACTTTTTAATATATTTATAAAAAATATAGGGTCTGAGATTAAAAATATAATTTCAGTCTTTGCAGATGACACCAAGCTGTGCAGTGGAATAATGTCCTTACAGGATATCTCCAATTTACAAGCTGACCTCAATGCACTGTTTAATTGGGCAACTATGTGGCAAATGAGGTTTAATGTTGATAAATGTAAGGTTCTGCACTTGGGGGCTAAGAATATGCAATCATCATACATACTAGGGGGGAGTACAACTGGGGGAATCAATGATGGAGAAGGATCTGGGGGTTCTGGTAGATCACAAGCTTAATAATGGCATGCAACGCCAAGCTGCAGTTTCTAAAGCGAGCAAAATCCTCTCTTGTATTAAAGGAGGTATAGACTCCAGAGAGAGATATCATATTACCCCTGTACAAATCATTAGTAAGACCTCATCTGGAATATGCACTTCAGTTTTGGGCACCAATTCACAAAAAGAACACTGGGGAACTGGAGAAAGTACAGAGAAGGGCAACCAAACTGATAAGAGGCATGGAGGAGCTCAGGAAAGATTAGAGGAACTGAATTTATTCTCTCTTGAGAAGAGGAGATTAAGGGGGGATATGATCAACATATATAAATACATCAGTGGTTCATATAGTGAACTCGGTGTAGAGCTATTCACCCTGAGGTCATCACAGAGGACAAGGGGGCACTCTTTACGTCTGAAGGAAAATAAATTTAATCTCCAAACACAGAAAGGTTTCTTCACAGTAAGAGCTGGGAGAATGTGGAATAGACTCCCTCAAGAGTTGGTTCTGGCCAGCTCAGTGGATTGCTTTTAAAATGCCTGGATTGTTTCTAAGATACACAGAATATAACTGGATACTAACATTTATAGGTAAAGTTGATCCAGGGAATATCCGATTGCCTCTCAGGGAATCAGGAAGGAATTTTTCTCCTGCAGGAGCAAATTGGTTCATGCTTTTCTGGGTTTTTTGCTTTCTTCTGGATCAACTGTGGGTGTAGGATTATAACTTTTTTTTTTTATGGTTGAACTGGATGGACTTTTGTCTTTTTTTAAGCCTGGCTAACTATGTAATTATTTAACCGTTTGATTACTAAAATTAACTTTTACATGCAGAATTAAAAGCAACATGCATTGTAAGCATCAACAAAACACCTTACATATATAAAAATAGCCCCATAAACAGTATATATATACACAAACATGTAAGTTAAATATAATTTCTTTGGAAAGGGCCACAAGGTCAGCCCACTGGATGTATACCAGTCCATTCTGTCTTGTAGTGTATAAGGTGGAAAGAGCAATTGTAAACTGCAGAGGGGCTATGATTTTCCAACGTGTTTCACAGCTTCCTTAAGAGGTGGGTGTTCAGAAAAATGCTGGTAAACCTTCCATCTAGTTCATGGGTGACATCTGCTACCAGGAAACAATGAAGAGAAGGAGCAAGTATGGGGAGAATAGAGAAGGACGCCAAATCCCCTGGCCAACTAGTGGTGGACTGAATAACTAGTTTAGTAAAGTGTCAACACCTAAAGGGGGAGATGTTCCATCAAGTTCCCTGATACATACAGGAGCGCTGGATAGCTTCCAATCAATGTGCATCCAAAAAATGAGGCATCAACAATTAAGCCCACTAGGAGTTAAAACTTATCTGAGGGACCTCTCCTGTGGGTGGAGAGCAGAGTTGAAGCCATCTTGCATTACTTGGTTTAGTTTTGGTCACAGTGAGTCAGATGTCTGATTGGTTGCCATCTTTCTGTATACAGATACCATACCATGCCAACCCCTAAGGAAGCTGAAAATCCTTGTAGCTGAAATTCCCTACAGTGATTGCTGCTGGCTTTCAGATCCTGTGCCGAGCAGATGCCGATAGTGAGCACAGAAGGTAGTGCTCTCGGCACAGAACCATTTAGAGAACACTGCAAAGCATTCTCTGATTGGATGAGGTGTAGCTCATACCATCCTCCAATCAGAGAATGCTTTGCATTCATTGGGAAATGTAAACCAGTAGCATATTGTAGCCTGACAAGCTGTTTTATACAATCTGCACCAGTTCATTACATGACATGTTGGATGATATCAGTAATAGGAGCATTTTGTTTATCTACATGGCTGGACCAATGCAACTATGCAAAATAGCCATAACTGGAGTTCAGCTTTAATACCTACTGTACATTACAGCACTAGAAAGCACTTATGTTTTGTACATTTTACCACATTTCTTTTTATTAATAAAATTCCATAGAAATTATTATTATATCAGCACAAAATAATACTTGGTTCTGTATTCTCAAAAAAAAGGGGTGATGGAGCTGGGAGGTGTTGAAGACAAGGATGGTCCGGGGGAGATCAGGGGGGTATCTGAAAATACTCTCTGAAAAGAAAGCCCTACATATATTTAACCAATAATTGTTAGCTCTGTAATTCAGGGTCTAAAAATAAGACCTTTTTTTACTTCTGCATATTGTTTGTGTTATGAGCATGTTCCAATACAATCTAATCCAGCAACAACAATATGCAGAAATAGAAACAGCCCAGAGATACAGGAGGACAGATATGTAGCGCTTAATTCCATGGTTCACTGTGCTCTGGTATATGCTGGGGGCTCTTCCTAGTCTCATCAGTTGGAAATACGCAGTAAATTGAAATAGTGCTTTTAGGGAATGATCGTTCTGGACTTCTGCACTGAACCAACTTTCGCACCCAAACCCCTGCTGCTGCCTTTTTTAAATTCCTTGCACATTAAGTAGAAGTTTCCAGGTCTCGATGTAATCTGACTTTCTAATTAACCTTAAGCATGCAAACTGCTCTTGTGTACTATAATTAATGGTGTACACGGTGCCAGTGTGTTGTTGCTATGTCTCTGCATGGCTTCTGTGAAGATTTGTCTTGTGGCTACAAACCTAATGAAATGCAGTAACAATATAGAAAAATCATGCCGTTAGATCTTCTGGTCCAACCTGGTGCTGAGGCTTTGCTTCATTGGGTCTGCAGCGACCAGGCTGGTGCTAATGTCCTCTATTATATCTCAGAGTCAGAGCATAGCCAACTGCAGCAAGAGCCTGGAAGAGGGCAAGGCCATAGATTGATCCTGGAATTCAAGGAAGGCAGTGGGAGGTGATACACACAGTTACATGGAAGGAAGCAATTACTGATACCATTGTGCAGATTTCTCCTTAACCAACCATAGATAATTTCATAATCATCACAAATGTATATTACTTCTTAAGCCAGTTTACAAAGTATTAGGCTCCATGCACACTGGGCATTTTGAAAACGCTGGTAGCGTTAGTTGTGTAAAGTTACGTTAAAAACGTGAGGTTTTCAGATTTTTTTTAGCATTTTTGCATTAGCGTTTAGCGGCATTTTACCATGATTAGCAGCCTTTCCCGCATTTGCATTTTTTAGCTGTTGTTAACGTGAGTTTTTCAGCGTTTTTGCATTAGCGATTAGCCGTGTATTTTCACGCTTACGGTTTTTAGCAGGTCCAAAAATGCCCTGTTCGCGGCGGTTTACTATGTTTTATGATGTAACTAAGCCAGGCAGCACACAACTATTATATACACTGGAGAATAATGTCATTTATATTTAGGTTTTTCATCAACAGAGACTGATGATCTCAACATCATCAAGATCGCCTACTATTGGACGTAGTGCCATTTGTTAAAGGAGTATTAAACCCACAAGCAAACATTTATTATAGTGCAGCTTACCAATTCTTCTTCATATTTTTAATTATACAAGATTTATTTAGTGCCAACAGTTTACAACTTGAGGGCAAACAGTACAGTTACAATACAATTGAAAACAGAGGGTTCTGCTTGTTAGAGCTTACAATCTAAAGGATGTGATTACTTTTCAATTTTATGCTTTCTATTATTTTCACTGTGGATCTTGCCAGTAAGCCTGTTGTATTTTAAAAGAACAAGTTGTTCTACAGATATAGGAGTTACAGGATCGAAACAAAGCATTTTCTACTTTCAGGGGTGCTTATAATGATCAGCTTTTATTTACAATGTACTTATGTCAAATATTTATACCAAAAAGAAAAAAAACTGCTGTAACTGCTTATAAAGTGTTAGCTGGAGTTCAGCTTCAGTTTGTTAGTGTGATTAAATCTGCTAATACATCTAATACTCCCCCCCCAGACTGACAATGTTGCTGTCCAAAGGTGCCCCCTATATGTCTTTAACCATAGTGGGGGCAATCTAATCCAGGAGGTGTGTTAGTGGCCAGATAACCAGGTGCAAACAGAGGGTAAATGCCTAAAAAAGTAAACTAATGCAGCCACCACATCTAATGATTGGTAAGCTGTAAAATATTCCATTTTTGGTTTGGGGTTTAGTACCACTTTAAGTATTTAGGATTGCTGGATACACTGAGGTACACTGTGGTGGAGGCTAAAGGGGAGCTTCACTTAAAGCTCCACTGTTGCCCCAGATTTCCTGTTTCAGGGTGTCTCCTTCCTCTTGCAGTGTCCTATGGAGCCACCCTTGTAAATAGGGACTAGCGCTGTGTCTCCCTACACTGTGTGCATCAATAGAAACACACAACCCTGTAGTCTAGAAAGGCAAGACACTCCCCTTTTCCTCTCCCCCCGTCTCTTTTCCAAAGCTGGCTGGAGACTGCACTGTCCACTGTTAGTTCTTTCCTGTGAAGATGAGAAGTTTTAGCCAGCAGCATTGAAAGTTGTGAACTGCAAGTGCTGGTATAAGAATTTTATCAAATACCTTACTGGGAAATGTTTATATTATGTTAAAGCGGATCTTCACCCAAATGGGGAAGTTCTGCTTGTTTGCCGCCTCCCTCCTCTTTAGTTTTTTGAGTGGGGGAGCAAGTACCTGGTTTTGACAGGTACCCACTCCCACTTCTGTCTGGATCACCTGGACGATCCGAACAGAAGTCCACCCCCCCCTTTCCCTGCAACCTTCTGGGACATATCACAGGTCCCAGAAGACTGTGGGACCACTCAAAAAGCGCAGCAGGGCCAGCAAATGCGCAGTGGGAAGCCGGCGTTAAGATGTTGGCATTAGGGATTCAAAGCCCAGTGATGAACGGGCTTGGATGAGGACAACACTGCACCCCTGGACAGGTAAGTGTGGGGGGGGGGGTGCTGAAGCTCCTCTTTAGAAACTGCTGAGCTCTGCAAAAAAAATTGCCAACCCAACCTACAGCTTGATTCATCAACTGGCCCATATTTCAACCCCCTCCAAAAATATGTTTACCTGTAACTAATTCAATGCTGAAATAAAACAGCATTTGGATGTCTATTATTGTACCACTATAGTGCTGGAGGTTGCTGCAATTCCCTACAAAGTGCTTCATACTATCCATTAAATCATATTTTTTGTCACTTGAATAACTTATCTAATATATTACAGTGTTATATAAATCATCAAAATGTGTTAGGCAGTGATGCTGAGAAGTAACTACAATAAATGGAATGGTCATTTTAGTTGCTAGTCTATTTAAGTTGGATTTAAAACCACCCAAGTGGAAAGTTAAAAAAAAAAAGTGACGAAAAAGTAATTCTGAATTATTTTACTCATTATGGTTCAAGTGAAACATGATTAATCTCATATCTTTTGAGCCACATCTTCCTAAAGTGATGGCCTGTTGTCGGGGTCACAGGTGTATGGTGTGAAATTGTTATTACAGCAATCTCGTTTTCACGTGAAATCATTTCTTTTCAGTGATCATCACAAATATTTGCTTCTTCCAGCCAGCTGGCATGTGAGTGCTAGAACAGAGGGTTGTACTCACAGTAAGCAATTTACCACTCCCTGGAACTTTGTTTCCTGATAAATATTTGTCCATGATCTGCCTTTTTGTTATGGGCTAAGTGTGGGATTTGTTTATTAGAACAGTAATCAAGGCCAACCTATTGGAGCATTCATCCTGACAAAACCGGGATGAAAATACATTGAAATCTATGTGTTACATTATCCCTGCTTAAAGTGTTACCAAACACACAACAGTAAAATCAGTCTGCATATGCAATAAAGCATGCTGTGGAACCAAAGGGGCTAATTCTCTACATTGACTAAAAAGGTTGTTTGATCCTGACTTCTCTGATCCTCCCCTTCTTCCAGTGTCCCCCTCTTATCTCCTGATAATACATATGATGTGGAGTCACTCTGCACATGCTCAGCGTGGTGTGTATTGCTAGAGAGGTTTTTTTTTTTCCTTGGGAGAGTGAATGTGATCAGCACAGGGCCAATCAGAACCGTCCAGACAAAGGCCAGGGGTTCTGCATCCTCCTATAGCAGAATGAAAACTCCTCCTACAAGCTTTAACATGCACTCTGCTGGACACTGATAGAAGTCACAAGACTGCTATATACTGCTGATGAGAAAAGGTATTTAGCAGTTTATATTTACTAAAATAATTGCATTTCCATGTTGTGTGTACTGTGGGAGACCAGATACAGTGAATGTAGGGTCCTGGGTTTAGTAACACTTTAACTGAGCTTTAAAAAAGGGAGGGATTCTTTATTGGATACACAGAATATAACTGGATACTAACATTTATAGGTAAAGTTGATCCAGGGAATATCCAATGGACTTTTGGTTGATCAGGAAGGAATTGTTTTCCCTGCAGGAGCAAACTGGATCATGCTTTGCTGGGTTTTTTTTGCCTTCCTCTGGATCAACTGTGGGTGTAGGATAACTTTTTTTTTTTTAATGGTTGAACTGGATGGACTTTTGTCTTTTTTTCAGCCAGACTAACTATGTAACTATGATCAAGCCATACACAAGCTGGAATAAGAAATATTGCCCTTTTAGCAGCTCCTAAAGCTGAACCAAACTGTACCTGAGCAACACAAAATGAAAACGCTACTCATTTTTAATATCCAAAGCAAACTACCCTATCCATCTCTAGTGCAAACCCCTGACGAGCCTTGCTGATTTGTCCGAGGTTCTCTTCCCAACTGACTGTAAAAGCAGCCAAGCACACAGCAGCACATACAGTCTCACAACTCTATCACCAGGCTTAGGATGTCTTTTTATGCTTTAGACTCCATGCACACTAGCATTTTTTATATGTTAAAAAAATGCTAGATAATATAGCTGGATGAAAAAAGCTGACAATAGCATTTTTGTACTGCATTGTAGTAGCTTTTTAGTAGTGTTTAGGAGCGTTAGCATTTTATTAGCATTTTCACAGTATTTGTAGGAAAAAAGGAGCGTTTTAGCAGTGTTTACGAGCATTCAGTTTTCATTTTCTGGTGGAAAAACATTCCCAAAACTCTACAAAAACAATTTTTTTTTCTGCTGCTAAATGCTTAAGCTTGAAAAATGCTACTAGCCTAAAATAGTGTGCATAGACACATAGGATAACACTGTTTAGCTTCTAGCAGCAGAAAAAAAAGCTGATAATAGCTTCTAGGAGCTTAAAAAATGCAGGAGTGCGTGGAGCCTTAGTGCACGTTGAACTTGGTGGGAGTGCAGGGAGCTGTGGGATACTCCTGAATACAGCTGTAAAATCAGAGGACACTCTTTACTCTATCTACCTTCCTTAGGTAAGTCCTGGTTCACACTGGATCTGACCTCGAAATTGTGCAAAATCACATGAAGTCGCAAAATTTCAAAGTCAGATGACAGTGCGACTTCATAGACATCTGTGCGACTTCATGCACAGATGTCTATGCAAGTCACAGGCCAAATCGTCAAAAGTAGTGCAGGAACTACTCTTAAAATTGGTGCGACTCTGACTTAGAATAGTTCCATTGCTGATCATTAGATGCGATTTGAACAGTCAAATTGCAAGACATTTTGCATTAGTGTGAACCAGGGCTTTACTAGGGATTTGAGCAACTCTGGGACCCCAGAGATAAAGGGAAAGGTCCCAACATCGGCTAGACACTTCTCTTGAGAATTCCCAGACCAGATCCTCAGTGATTCCCTTTGATTTGTCTCTGATTTGTCAGCTATTTTCAGAAAACAGGCCCCCCAGGTATCACTGAGCTGGGACCTCGATGAACTCCTGCAGACTTTATCTGCACTGCCCAGAAGTGTAACAGCCCTTCAGGCTAGGGTCTTCTCCTCCTGGACAAGAACCCTGCTGCTCCAGCCCACAGACTATTTGTGGATCCCTCAACCACCTACTGGGCACCCTCCCTTCATGGATTGGCCATTAAATAGGTGAGATAGCTATGGATAGATAAATTCAGGTAAAAGGTCTACCTCTTCCATTCCACTACATTTTAGCATCTACCAGAAGGCAAAGAGAAGCAGTTGAGCCTGCAGCCAGTGAGACCCAGAACAGACAAAAATAATCACACAATGCTCCAATGATTACAGAGGAGATAAAGAACTAGATTTACCTGAATCTAGCAACCTATTCTAGGAGGATGCTATACATCCCTGACTTCTCACTTTTTTTTGTTTGTTGAGAAATCCCCTCCCCCCTAGTTTTTCTAGCCACAGCCATCTTGACTAAGGACAAATGGTTAATTTACTTCCAGGAATCCATCTGCCCTTAGCTCAGTCATGCAGACAGGAGGGTTTGTGTAGCTGATAAAGACCCTCTTACCAATAAAAGGAAAAAAATGCCCATGAAGACTACCGGGATGTATGATGTCATTTTGGCCTAGGCCAGTAGCAAGGAAGCAAATGAAGAAATGTAAAAAATAAGTTTAAAACAAGAAGATATAATATGCCTATATCGTTACAACATAAATGACACCAAAGGCCCCTTTAGAAATGTTTAGTAATGGCAATCTACAAACAGATATTTATAGGTAGTTACAGGGTTTCTATTCTTTCAATACCTTATTTTTCTTTTTCTCCCCATTCGTGGCCATTTTTACTATGGGCAGGTGAATCCATCTCCCTCTAATTCCTGAAACTCCGTCTAGAACATTGGGTATGTCTCCTGGGATATGTGATAAGAATATCCCAGGATGCAGTTGTGAGGTCAGGGTTGCATCACCAGTGCCTCAAACAAACGGGAATTGGAAAAATTGTGTAAGAAAGTCAAAGCAAAAAATGTTTGTTTAATGAATGTAAGATGCTATCATATCATGCAGAGCTGCATGCTGGGGTGATTTTTAGTGAAAGTGGGAAAGGTCCACTTTGAGGATAAGGCACCTGGGAGAAGCCCTGGAACCTGGTTCTTACTAGAGTCTACTACCCGAAATACTCTGAAACTCTCCATCCACACATGGCAGCATTTTGAAACTCCCTAGGCTCTGGAGGGGCTGATGAGCAAATGGCACTCATTACTTTACTGCTAAGGAGGGAAAGGATCATTTCCTTTGCTAAAATTTCCATCCTATGTCTAGGCCTTTTATCTGGCAAAGCTCCGCAGGCCCAGGGCATCTCAGTTCCCATGGTAGTGGTGGCTGCTTGTTTATATGGCGGCCAATGCTGTGAGCAGTATGGGTGCCAAAATGACACTTTTCAGTCCAACCAGCGGGCAATGCCTGAAGGAGAAGAGGCAGGACAGAGAAGAGTGTTAGTCTATCCTATTTAACCCTTTCGGACCTGAGCTTAGCCTTCCACTTCTCCTTAACCCCTTTAGACCTCAGACCATATTCTTTTCTTTCCTCTTTAACCCCTTCAGCCTACCTCATATTCCTCATTAACCCTTTCAGACTTCAGATCAGCAATCCCTTTATTCTTTAACCCCTTCAAATTTCAGATCAGCCCCCAGTGTGCTCTTTAACCCCCTCAAACTTTAAATCAGCCCCCTTTCTTTCCTCTTTAATCCGACCAGACCTCAGATCAACCCCCCTTTCTTTTTTTATCCCTTCAGACTTCAGATCAAGCCCTTTTCTTTCCTTTTTAACCCCTTCAGACTTCAGATCACCTCCCCTTCCTCTTTAAGCCATTCACACTTCAGATCAGCCCCCCCACCCCCACCTTTTCCTCTTTAACCCCTTCAGACCTTTCCATGGTTTGTTCAGACCTCTACCTTGGACACTGCAGAGCACATTAAGGAAGCTTATCAGTATCTGATGCTGGGACATAGAAAGCAGCATGGTGGGCGGCAGCAGATGGATGGTTAGGCAGCCCCAACAAACTACAGAGGGTGACAGCTGTGTCTTCCACCTGACCCAGTCCAATCTTCATTCCTAGGGCCCCACCCAAGCTCTCCAGTTGCTCAGGCCCCATAGTGTCTGTGTGAACTAACTATTGTGTTATTTCAGCCACTGTTTGGGCAGTAAATGCAATAAAGCATGTCTAAGGCTAAGAAGAAAACAGTGTATTGCAGTTTACCAGTCCTTGGATGTGGTGTCTACAATAGGTGTCTTCGTTTGGCCTTTATTCCTTTATTTTCACCTGGTGATTCTGCCAGGAACACACTTCTTCTCCTAGAGGCACTCAGTGTACTGTATCTATGGAGGAGCAGCTTTGTTGCCTGGCCTAGGACAAGCCTACAGAGCAACCTTCCTTCTCTTCTCCATAACATAGGGTAAGGTGTCTTGTAGTCCATGGAGTTTGTTTAGGAACAATATGTAAAGTTTTCAGAAAGCAAAGAAAGTTAGCAGTTTACAGGTTTTCTGTCATAATCAATGAATAGTTATTCCACTTAAAGAAGAGATATAGTAAACTTTATATTTAAAAGTCCAAAAGGTAGGAAATAAAAAGAGTTCATTGTAAGGATTTACATACACTCTAAAGCAGTATTGTTCAACCCTTTTTCAGTAAATGCGCCCCTTAAAATTATTTTCAATCATGAGGAACCCCAGTCTAAAGGCTCACTCACAGGTGAGGTTGGGATGGTAAAACCTCATGTTTTTACCACCCCTAATTGCTCCCCCCTTAGCTGCAGAGGCATTGGCTGGGGTTGAACGCAGGCTGCGACTGCTGCAGAAATTATACCCCCTGTTGCATTCATTGCCCACTGAACATGACCCATTCAGGTGAGTGGAGCTATGCTGCAACTGCCCCGCAACCACGTACATTGCACATGCTTGCGACACACTGGTATTGCATTTGGGGGGTTAAAACAGGCAGTGAGGAGGTGGCATATCAATAATGACATCCAGGATGGTCTTTAATATCGATTGGACCCTGGGCAAACATTTTCTTGGGCCCCTCCAATGGAATTTCACTCTCCACTTGCTCTGTGACATATAATAAATAGCAGCTAAATTCAAAATCGGTTTATTGCAGCAGATCAGTCAGCAATTTCAATTGGTTGTTGGAGGATGCAGAATATCATTACTGCTCACTGACTGGTAGCCAGAGGTTACAGCTTACATTACGTTTCACTGATTAAATGCTAGACATTACAGTACATGATTTCTGCATGCTGATTGGTTGCTAAAGGTTAATGCACATTATTACCACTCACTGGTTGCTAGAAGTTACTGCACATTATTACCACTCACTGATTGGTTGCTAGAGGTTACTACACATCAATACCCCTCACTATTGGCTGCTGGAGGTCACTGCACATCATTACTGCTTACTGATTGGCTACTAGAGGTTACCACACATAATTATTGCTCGCTGTTTGGCTGCTAGAGAGTACAGCAAATCACTACTTTTCACTGATTGATTGCTAGAGGTTACAGGACATCATTACAGCTCACTGATTGGTTGCTAGAGGTTACAGCACATCATCTCACTGCCTGCACACCATGGACTGGGAAGATGAGTTGACCCGCCAATAGACAGAAACTAGGGATCCTAAGACTCCTGGGATCAGTGACAGTGCTGGGGGGAGGGTGTGATCAGTGGAAGTGCTGGGGGATGGGATGAGTGACAGTGCTGGTGGGGGGATGAGATCAGTGGCAGTGCTGGATGGGAATGGAAGGTGACATTTCTACACCGACCACCAATGTTAGAGGGGATTTACACTGATGACCAATGTAGGGGGGAATTACACTGACTACCAGTGTAAGGGAAATTTATACTGACTACCAATATAATGGGGTATTTGCACTGACCACCAATGTAGTGAAGAATTTACACTGACAACCAATGTAATGGGGGATTTTACACCAACAACCAATACATTTCTACACTGGCCACCAGTGTAAGGGGAATTTACACTGACCATCAATTTAAGGAGGGCTTCTACATGGACCACCAATATGAGGGAGGATTCACACTGACCACAAATGCAAGTCAGGATTTTTTACCGACTACCAATATAAGAGGAGTTTCTACACTGGCCACCAACGTAAAGGGTATTCACACTGACCACTAATGTAATAAGAACATTCATAGTGACCACCAACGTAAGTGGGGCATTCACACTGACCACTAATGTAAGGGGACATTCACAGTGGCCACTAGTGTGAATGAAAGGTTCTACACCAAGCCAAAATGTAATGAGAAGATATACACTGACAAACAATGTAATTGAGACATTTAGCCTATGTTCACATTTGTGCATGTTGGGAACACATGCAAAATCACTTTCCTGACACCACAGAAACTTGTTGCCCTTTAGCAGATAC
The DNA here is from genome assembly GCF_062004578.1 of Staurois parvus. NCBI lineage: Eukaryota > Metazoa > Chordata > Amphibia > Anura > Ranidae > Staurois > Staurois parvus. Next base: position 10,694,863 of record NW_028318478.1, read on the forward strand.
ACAGCAGTGCCATTAATTGTTAATGACACCCCCATGCATCTGATGTGTGCATTTTCACATGCACCAAAATTCACAGTGCTGTGGCACTGTCTGGCTTGGTATGATTTTTAAAAAGGTTAGGGAACTTTTTTCTGCATTTCTAGTGCATAGAGCAGCCCATTCAAATGAATGGAGTGCCCTACATGTGACGTACATCTTTATCCACCCCACCAGTACACCTTTGCATCCTAAATTTCCCTGCTAACTTCTACATCCCAAACCTCCCCTATCTTCTTCACTCCAACTCCCCCCACCTTAACTCTACACTGCTCCTCTGTGCACCCACCTTGCTTACCTCTGTACATCCCCTCCTTGCTGACCTGTGCACCCCAAAATGTAATTCCTTTTCTGCCCACTTCTGCACAGCCCCCCTTCACTTTGCTTAACTTTGTAGAACAGGCTGATGATAGGCTTAGTGACCACAGTTGCAGGCAAGTCTTTCAAGCATGCCCTGGTGGGCAGTACTCGCAGAGGTGATGGTGGCTGGAACCTCAGGGTGGCATATTATACATATAAATGCCATACTGAAGCTACTACTTACAAATGAATGCCACCACTATTTACATATGAATGCCGGTTATTTCCATGTGAATGCTGGCACTGTCTGCACCTCTGCGCATGACAATAGCATAAGTGACAGCACTTCACACTTGAGATATGGGACACAGCACAGGATGATGACTTTAATGGAGAAGGGAATTTAAATCGGGACAGCTGGCAAGTATGGGCCAGCTGCTTTGGGCCCCACAACAATGACTGGGCCCAGGGCAGCTGCCCCTTTTGCCCCTCCTTAAAGACGGCCCTGATGACATCACTCAGTCTAAAATATGGTAAGTAATGAAAACAAAGTACATTTTTTTTTAAATGTTACAACATTTTGATGAGAGGAGGAGAGAAGAACCAGGAAAGGAAAAATATAAGAAGATTAAATG